>NW_025999864.1:4065638-4070063 GCF_001458135.2 Marmota marmota marmota
ATATATATATATATATATATATATATATATATATATATATATATATATAAAATCCAACTAAATACAACCAACTAGAGTGTTAGAAGGATACTCCTTAGGGTAGTACTTTGATTTTTTTTTTCCTATGTGGGTGTGGTTGAAAGAAAATCTTTGTTCCAGGAATACTTTGTCTTTTGCCAAACAAATGTATAATTTATCCATTCTTTATTCATTCTTAGTTTTATCTACTCTGCCTCTTATGAATTAGAAAGGGAGAACTGTCTTACATAGCATTTATTGACAGCCCTATTTCATGGGTAACTTTGCATAGGAGTATTTGTTTATGTGTGTATGAAATGCATAAGGAGGAAAGGAGAATCTGAAGAATTTAAATAAGAATTCTTGAAAGGGTCTTTTGACTTTGTTTCACAGTGTACTAGGGCAAAGTAAAACATGCCAGCCATTGAACAATTTAATATTTTTGTAGCTGTATCAGGAGGAAGTTAATTTAATGCAGAGGCTTAGGAGGCCGTTATAGGATCATAGAATTTTAGATCTGGAAAGCTCTCTCAAACTCATACCTTTATACTCTGTTATACACCCTTTTAAAAAATATATTATTAAACTCACCACACTTTGTCTCTAGGAAGAAAAAAATATCTCTCCAGTAAAATAAACATGTCTGCCTAAACTACAAAGAGGGGTTTTGGGGTGTCTTTGCTTAGTGAAAACTTGACCCAGCTGACTCATTCTTCCAAGTCTCACTTCACCTCTGCATCTTCTCTTTCGTCTCACCTTAGTGTGCTTTGTTAGCATCCATAGAGTTCTGAGGGTCTCATGGGCTTTCTCTGGTTTTGTAAATATGAAAGTCAGTTCCCTGCGGATGTCTAATTATGAGGTTGGAAATTTGCCTCTGTCCAAACAATGCCAGAATTCTGGTCCAAATGGGTGGTTCTGTTCATAAGCAACAAAGTTATCATAATTTTTGTTTTGGCATCAATCAAGCTTTGCCATACTAGGCCAGATCCCAGCCGTACCTCTAGGCTCTTTGTGTGGAGAGAGTTTAATGAGGCACAGGGGCAATAGGCTTGCAAAACATAGGGTTGGTGTGATTTCCTATCACCTGAAGAGAGAACTGATGTCCATGAAGGGTTTGTCAATAACATTAAATCACTACAGTAAGAATTGCAATGCTCTGAAATAATAATAAGCTAATTTAGCCAAAGTAGAATGATTCTGACTTATAACTAGCTAAACTCTCCATGAAACAGAAATCTCCTATTTTTCTTGATCATAGGTCACTATCATCATTCCTAATATTGTAAATTAGTTCAATCGCTATTATTATTCCTACTTCTATTATTATCTGAGGCATTTTGTCATAATAAAAAGTTCATCACCCTTGGAGTGAGAAGACTGGGTTATACCCTCACCTCCTTCATTTTATAGCTCTTTTAGATTCTGGACTAGTCACATAGATGTCTTAACCTCTTCTCTCACCTCTAAATTGGGTAATATTAACAGGTAATAATGCTGTGCATAGGGCTGCTGTGAGAAACAAAAGAAATACGTTATGTGAAGGACCTTTGCAAATTTTAGTGTTTTATTATCAGTCCCGGAAATAGCATTAATATTTGCTCTGCTTTCTAAACAGGAAAATAGTCCCTCAGGACCTCATATATTTAGTTAAGAAGACTTTTTTTTTTCATTTGCTATCTTTTGTGATATCTGCAATAATCCTGAAAAACTGTGGCATGGAGAAGGGAACTTTTTTCCTATATTTTGTTCTAAGTATTAGAAGACTTAGAAGAGAAATCAAAATATGTGTGTGTGCATATAATGTATATATGTGTGTGTGTGTGTGTGTGTGTGTGTGTGTATAGCAACTATGTATGTATGCATGTGTATAGATAGATATACATATGCATATACATATACATGACAAATTTATCTGAAGTGTGTGTGTGTGTGTGTGTGTGTAAACCCAAGCTAAATAAGTTACTATAATTCTATGCAAAAAAAAAAACTACACTCAGATTCAGAATTACGGATTTCAAAGTTGAGTGTGCAAGAGTTATATGAGATGTCTGTTAAAAATGTAAGGTCCTAGGCCCCAACCTTGGAGATTCTGAATCAGTCATCCTTGATGGCACACAGAGTCTGCTCTTTTGCAGGCATCCTGTGTACTTCTGAGGTAAGCAGTCCCAGGACCTCTCTTAGAAACATTGACTTCAGAATGAATAGATGGTTGTGAGATTCATTTCCATGAGTTGGGAGTGAAGGGAAGTTGCTATTTCTCATCCAACTGAAAGGAAGGATTCATGACTTGGCTAGTGAGTTAGCAACTGCGTGAAGGAAAGGAGAAGACATGTTTTGGCTGGGATGAGGTAGAAAGAACAAAAGAAGCAGCAGCCATGCCTAGGTGCAGAATATTGCCAGGGAGATGATTCTGTATAGAACAGAGAATAAGGGAGAGATTAGAGATGGCTTCATCATAAAGAAATGGCTAGAGAAAAGCAGAACAAAATGATAGGTAGGAAGTCATGAGGATCATAGTGTCCAGGTAATGCCATCTTCCATGAAACTAATTCTGAAGCAACTGTTCTTTCTCTGTCATTCAACTTGAAAAGTGCAACTTTCTCCATTTTATTTCAAGAGCACCTAAAGAAACTGGGGCAACTTTCTCCTTCACAGAAAGGCAATGGCATGACCAAAACAGAATTTTGGATCATTAGGTGTTTGCACAATATTTGCTACATACAAAAAATTGTATTAGATACTGAGGATGCTAAGAGGAGTAAATTGTGGGCAGTTCCTGGTTGTCTTCCTCTCATATTCACAATGTGCTGGACCAATAGAGTATAGTCATATACAGAGGGTATACTGATATCATGACACATTTGAGGGCTACTTCTGGAATAGCACTTAGATACTGGACTTCTGGTCGTGTTTGGTGAATGGTTCCATGAAAAATTGTTGGGCACAGATTTGATCCTAAAGTTTGAACTTAGTATCTAGGTCTGCTAAAAGAATCTCAGATTAACATATCAAGGGACATATATCAGCATTTCAAAACTAGTTTTCCTTTATGGTCTTGCCTTCAATGTAAACATATTTCCTCTTAATTAAGTGTGCCAGCTGATAAAGTGGCTGCCCAGAGAATCCAGGCAGGAGTCTAAGGAATGTAAGCCATTAAAAGATGTCATCTTGCAAGCAGCTGAACATCTCCATTCATGGAGAAGCCTCCATCCTGAGGAACTAAGTGAACATAATTAGAAATACATCTGGGTATTGGCCTCCTATCTGAAAGGTCATATGCACACCTTCCGTTGGTACTGGTTGCGTTCCATCATTATGTGCTGTCCTTACTCACTCGTCTCCTACTGGTTACCAGATGGCCATGATAATGTCAGAATCCTTAACAACTGTCTTGTGAAATTCCCTGCAGCATGGCAAGGGCTCAAAATATTGAGTGTTTTCCCTCTGTATAAGCAAATGACGAGTCTTGGAATTGCTTACAACTGCCCCGATGGTGCGGTTGTGGAGAGTGATGGCAAAATGGGTCATGGAACCTAAATTCCACTTGAGGTTGTTAAGGTGACAGGTCACCAAAGGGGGGGATGTTTGCCACATCTCAAGCATAAAATGAAGGAAGGATTCATCCATGCCAAATCTGGTTTCTGTAAATGAGCACAGGCATGTAAATAAGCGAGCATTAGGATCCCTGTAAGAGGAAGATTCATTAAATGTGCTGAAATGTTCTCCTGACTTGAGTTGGTTCTGATGGAACTCTCTCATAAGAATGCTTGGGGAGACCTCTCAGCATGATTCTCTGAAATATGCCAAGTTACCAGATGGATTTGAGGAACATTACAAGATAGGGGGTATGTGTAGGCAGGGTGGAGAAGAAGGATATATCAGTCAAGTTGGGATAGATCATGCTGCAATAACAAATGACTCCAAATCATAGTAGCTTAAAAGAACAAGGGTTTATTTTCTGCTTATGTTATGCATCTATTTTGAATCAACCAGGGGCTCTGCTCCATGTTATTTTTACTCCAAGACCCAGACTGGCAGAGTAGCTGCTATCTGAAGCATTACAGATGGCCAGAACAAAGACACAGGGAGACTGTGGTCGGTGGCACACTAGCTCTTAGCACAGCCACCACTTCTGTCATATATCATTGGCCAAAACAAGTCAAAGGGCCACTGGACTCCCTAGAGGGTAGAAAGCACAGCCTTTTCTCAGGCCCATAAAGAGAACAGGAAATATTGGCTGTATAGCAATAATGACCCCCAGAGCAGGCAACAATGCTATTTGGACCCATGAACATTTCTCCCATGCCAGATGACCTTTTTGGAGGCCACAAACACTGAAAAAAAAAAAAAATATATATATATATATATATATATATATATATATATATATATATATATATATATATA
>NW_025999864.1:4074835-4102112 GCF_001458135.2 Marmota marmota marmota
TATATATATATATATATATATATATATATAATCTCCAGTATATATATAATATATTAAATATTAAACTGTGGGAGTCAGTGTGTAAAGAAGCTCAACATATTTCTGCTTTTTTATTTCCATGATGACTTTGATGATTAAAATGTCAAATACTCTCAAAAGAGTTTTTTGGTTCTCCTGCTCACTGGTGACACCAACATTGTTTAATATGTCCTCAGAGCCACCCTACTCTTCTTTTCCTTGCAAGAGGTTACACTCCATAGGGAGCCTGAGGTGGGGGTGGCGGGTGGAGGGATGAATTATGAGGAGGAGCCAGAAGATTCTGGCACTGTCACCCTAGATGAGGAGAACTGGTTTGAGAGCCTTGCTGAAGATGACATCTTTACAGAAAACCAGACGTGATTATTGAAGTTATGCCACAGCCACGAAAGTTTTTTGTTTTATTTTCGTTGTTGGGGGAAAAAAAAGGGAGGTAATGCAAGTGTTTTCTCATTTGTCTAGGGGAGGACGAGGAAGAAACCAATGTGATCGTTCTCAGCTACCCTCAGTACTGCCGCTACCGCTCCATGCTGAAGCGCATTCAGGATAAGCCATCTTCCATTCTAACCGACCAGTTCGCGCTAGCCCTGGGTGGCATCGCAGTGGTCAGCAGGAACCCTCAGATCCTGTACTGCCGGGACACCTTTGACCACCCCACTCTCATAGAAAATGAGAGTATATGTGATGAATTTGGTGAGTCTTTGTTTTTTTGTTTTTCTATCTGAAATTCAACATGTGTCAACAGTTGTTCTTGTGAGGGGTGGTGAGGGGGAACAGGCCTGTGTGCCATCCCACTCCTCCCATTCCCCACAGCGTCATTCCCTTCTTGGCAGCCTTCGTTTACCACTGTTTAAAGATTATTATTTAATATTTGTTGTTCAATATAGAGTGAAGTTGGTTGGTTGACCTTGAAATTGGACTTCAGGACAGGAAGCTTTCATGCTTTTTCTTAAAAGGCTTTGGCTATTCAAATACTGTCTTTTTAGATTTGGTTAATCATTCCCTTTTGTAAGGTACTGTAAAATGCACAAATTGTAGGTACTTCAGTACTATAAAGTGAATAGGTAGATGGATGGATGGATGGATATATACAGTAGTTTTCATGTTCCCCAATTTTTTCTTCATACACAGTGCCCACCCAAGATGGGCATGTGCACATACATTTGTCTGCTTCTCTGCCTAGCTCAGTGTCCACGAGTCTCTGTAGGCATAGGGATTTGGGGGAAAAGACATCACATCATCAGTTTGGGAAGTCTTGAATGGTGTAGAGACTGGAGGATGCAGACAGTTGTTTTCTCACATTTTCACTCTCTCATCTGTTTGTCAAAGAGATTGGATCAATTAGAGGTTCTCTGCAGACTGAATTCCTATACTTACAGAGGCATGACCACCTCCACCCTCACCCTCTACCCCCACCCTCCACCTTCTCTGGGAATCACCCCCATAGATGGGATGATGAAGCCCTGCTGAATCCCTCGTGGGCCCCTCGGTGGAAAAGAAGTTGAGACCCCCTGATCTAGAAAGAGCATAGCATCCCTTTGATCTGGAACATTCCTTGATGCTGTTGGTTTATGTTTCCCCCCAAAGAATCCTGGTTTACAGATTATTCAATTTCAGGTTATCCTGCTTAGCCATTACAGACCTCAGCATGGTTTGGGGAGTCCTTTCAAAATGGATTCTTTGTGACTCCAGCAGCCCTGTTGCTCCTGCTTAGAGGGATTTTGTAAAGCAGATGTGGGGGCGAGGGGATGGGAATGATGACTCAAGAAGGAAGGGACAAGAGAAAAAAAAAGAGAACAGAAAGATCTAACTTCATTGGAGTCTAAAGGCCATTACTTTTTTTTTTCCCCTTATAAATTGTTTTCTCAGATGTCTTTTTACAACTCTGGCTTATAAGATGACTCAATCTATGAGAGTGTAATAGTGTTTGTACAAGTTCTATTTTCTTTCTTTAAAGAAGGATTTATTGTCATATTTTTAATATTCAAAAAATCTTCTTTAAGGAGATAAATGTGCATTTTTTTTCAATATCCTCTTTTCATCCATCTAATCATCAGATTAGCATGTACAGACCTCCCCTTTTCAGTATTGGTGAACTTTTCTTCCATATCCCCTGCTCCAAAACCCTGTATCCTACTTGTTACTCAAGTGGTCTCTAAATTCCTGGCACCCACTGAAACTGTAAGAGTGCTTTCTCTCATTTGAGATGATTCAAAATTAGAGTTTCACAATGTAATATAATGAAAAAAATGTTTTAACCTTTTTGGCTAATTTAAGAGTTATTAGTCATTGCCTTTCAAAGCTGTTACATCTAGAATTGGTAATAGAAAGAAGTTCCAATTCAACAGCGATCACAATGGCTGTTAAGAGTTCCTAAATTAGTTTTAAATGTTCTCACAAACACAAGCGTCTGACTTTTGAATGTTTTCCTGAACTTTCTTCTGGTATAGCTAATGTCAATGCTGTTTTTCTTCTTTAGCCTCTTAAAGGGGAAGTTTTCTTTTGGAATAAAGGTATCTTTAAAGAGCTTCTAGATGGTTCTTTTAATAATTGGAGTATTAGATTTTTTTTTTCAGTTAAGCTTGTACTTCAAATAGTTTCTACTTTTGAAAGTAGTTTGTGTGAACAAGTCAACAAAAAAAGCTTGTTTTGACCCAATTTGAACACCTTAATTAACATGTCTCCCCCACCTCCTCCTTTCCGTCACAAATCTTAATTTCCAGAGAACAGCCTTTTAAATCTCCCAACTGGTTGTATTTGAAATCGGCATGGGCTAACGTGTTTGTTAAAACATGGCGTTAGGTTTCTCCAACCAACTAACAGTTGGTGGAAGAACATAAATTTAATTAGTGACTAGCATTAAACAAATGTTCCTAATATTAAACACTGCCAGATGACTGAAACACTTCTGTCAGATTACTGAGAGTGCCAAGGGGCCCACAGATGAATTTTCTACACAGTATATATTCTGTACTACACGTTTGGTGACTTCAGTAATTGGTCAGATGTAATTTAGGTAACAGTATGCCTAGGCTGTAAAAATCAAATTTTATTAGCCATATCACCAGGTGGATGAATGGTAGGGCTGGTGGCAAAGAGTTTATAGCATTTAGCAGCTATACCTTTGACACATGAAATTCATAAATTGCCATAAAATGCCTCCAAAGTCCTTCTCAAAAGGACAGTGTCTGCTTTCCTATGATTGGATAATGTTTATTTTATTAACTAATATACTTTTTGCTTTCTTCTATTAAGTGGGGTTATGGAATGGGAGTGGGAGGGGCTTGACCAAAAAATAAATAAAACACGGTCCTTGCTTGTTTTGAGGATTTAAAATCTAACTGGAAAAGACAGGATTACCGTGCCCAAAAGGTTAACTAATGTTATGAGAAAATCGATGATTAAGTATTTCTCGGGTGTCACAGAAAACAAGTGCAGAAGGAATTTGGCAGTGGTTGGGGGCAGCTGTATATGGCAGTCAGGGTGAGGGGGTCAGGGAAGGCCTTATGGAAAAGGTAGGATTTGATGTGGTTTTAAAAGAGAGGAATCAGGTTATTAGAAAACTGCTAGCAAGGGTACATTGCTTAAAATTCATGTCCTTGACTCTCCATATTAGAAACCGGCTGCCCTTGACCTGGGTCTGATGTTGGTCTTTCTCAGATTAGTTCTGTTCTGAGCCCCTGATCTTTGGGTGGGTTGTGAGAGTGGCCTGATGCCCTCTTTACCAGGGCACATGAATATGAGCCCTGAAAGATCCCAGAGCATCTCTGGAACTGGAACAGCTTTTTTTTTTCTTGGATACAGATATCCCCACATTTTCTCTGGGTGTTCTCTAGATGGCTTACCTGCATTCTCTGTATTCATCTCTGAAAAGAGATACCCTTGCCCAACTGCCTAAGACAGTACCTCCTCCCTGCTTCTTTAATGTTGTCCACTGAATAACAAGTTTAATTGAACAATAAAAGTAAAGCTTTTAAATCTGCAATGAGTCCCTGTAAATAAATTCTCCATGGAATTTTATGAAGCTGTTTAATGAAAAGTTTGATTAGAAACTATTAAAGAAAGATAGAATAGATGAAATTTCATCATTTAATCCAACATTACAGTAGTGTCATTTTGATTTTTATTTACATTGAGATATTCAGAAAAGAGTAAATATATCCTGGTTTTAATTAACTATCCTCCTTACTTGGGAAAGGTTATTTTAGGCTTGAAGGGTTTTGATAGCATACCATCTGCTTTCTTCACTGTATTTTATTCAAGTCCCTTCCTTGCTTACAGCACTGTGCAATGTCTAAACCTATGACATAAGCATAAATTGAATCATATTAATGGTAGGTGATTGAAACGCTTCAGCCTCAACATCCTGTCCGCATTCTTCCATCTTGTCAGTTACACTGTTCTACAGGCAATGTGCATGAGAGACTTGACTATTTTTAAAACTAAAGCAACGGACTGCCCATTAAGACGTTATGAAAACTCATTGTATTGCACATGCAATTAGGAAATGAGATTATAATAACAATGAGGGGAAAGTGACATGAATGGTAATTTTTTTCTTCATGAAAATCTTCACACTATGCATAATTTCTGCCCCCTCGGTCCTATTAGAATCTCCTGACATAATGCATTCCCCACCAGCCCCCTACTTTCCTTTTACCTCCTTTTTGGTGATGATTCCTCTTTTGTAAAATGCATCCTGTCATTTATATTGTATTATGGTCTATACTATAGAGACAACGCACACAGGCAAACATTTTGTCTATTTTTGCTGTTAGAACAATAAAATGTCCACCACTTTGTAATGCACAGTGTTTACATTAATATCACACAGATTAATTTCACATGTGTGAAGTGTTGACAGCTAAATCCAAACAGAGGCACATGCAGTATAGTAGATAAATGGAAAAGTTTAAGATGCTGGCTCCCATCAGGGAGATGTAAGGCAACCCAATAGACATAAGTGAGATGAAGTCAGTTCTTAGAGGTGAATGGGACTAAATGGTTTAAGGTATGATTGACTTAAAGAAATAGTCTGTTTTGGTCTGGGTTTTGAATTGCAAAGAAACGTTAAGAAGTCAAAGTTGTGCTTCTAAGTTCTTTGACATCAGGGAGTGTTTGTGTATGCTTATGGACCAGGGAACTGGGTGGGGGTCATAAGATGGCTGTGGTCTCTTGCCTGGAAAGAAAAGAGATGAATCCTTGTTAGGTGTTGGACCCATGTGTAGATACCATGAGCTCTGATCTTCAGGGAGAAGTTGGCTATATCATTATTAAGACATGTATGTTGCTATGGGGTCAGGGCAGAGGACAGCAGGTTAGAGAAAAGAGTTCTAAGCTCATGGGCAAATGGCCCAGGTTTAAATCAGGGCTCAAACATCTGATTCTCTCTGTGTCTGGGCAGGTGACATGAAGTCCCTACCTTGCCTCCTGTGTAAAATCAGGTAATCACAGTCAACTTGCTGAGCTCAGAATAAGTCTGTGTTCATGTAATTAAAAAAAAAAAAATCTTTGTATAAATGAAACTTCTCTACTGTTTCTATTCGAGTCTTAGGTCTTAGACAACTTGTATTCATCAGAAATGATCTTGTTCTTTGAATAATAAAGGAGCCCAATCCCCTGAGGCTCCTGGGGTCTTACTAGAATCTTAATGGGAAAAGAAAAGTTTTGTACTTTTTATAGTATGTTTCAAAGGTTTTCTGACTCTGCATTGAACTTTCCCTTGCTGTTTTTCCTGTTGGTTGAAATAATGATATTTTAGACAAAAGAAGAAAAAGCAAAGGTTAGAAAGCAAAACAGATGAGGGGACAAAACCCTGAAATTTTATGAAAGAAAACTCAGGACATATAAAATTATTTTGAAGCATAAAGGATGAACTGGACTCTGCCTCTTCCTTCTAAACATCACATGTTTTGCTGGAAATGAGAGGAAATACAGTTGTTTTGTTAAGGATCCTGGGAATTTGTAAGTGAGTAAACATTTTTTTTTTCCTTGCCAAAGTAGGTTTCATGGTCACAGTGGATTTCGATGATCAAATGGCTTTGTTCCTGGCCCCTGTCCATATTCAGGCTTTCACTGCCTGCCTGTGGTGCCCACCGATCTCCCAAATGATAACACAGCAGACATTTTTCTGTAATTGAAAGCCAGTGGGAAAGGAGTGTGCTTCTTGTACACCGCTGTAGATGCAGAAGACCTTAACCTTCAGAGATCTCACTGCTCTGTCCTAGATGTTTTTAGAGGTTTTATCACTAGAGAAACATCGATGCAAGTCACCCTCTGTGCTTCTTGTTGCCTCTGCTGACAAAGTAGGGACAAAGAGAAGGTTGAGGTGAGTCAAATCCAAATAAATCTGCTGATAGAGGTGTGTCAGATTGTGCTCCAGGGATCAGATCATGATTAACATAATTAACATACGGACTCAGCTTCCAAGACAGTAAGACTCAAGGAAAGCTTGAGAGCAGACCTCCTTGGACAGAGGCGTTGAAAGGGGGAGATCACCTCTCTTGGAGATTAATGAAAAGAATTTTATGTTGCAACCGTAAATTAACTTACAGTCAGGATATATGGAATGGGTAAGATTAGTAGATTTCTTTTCTATTTTGGGAACTTGAAAGGAGATTTAAAAATAGCTCTGGACTCCTTTTGTAGCTTCGTGGACTGGATGGGTTATTAAACACTGTTTGGACTCACAGGTACAATAAACTCTTATTCATCCCAGAAGAAAGGATTTGTGTCTGTTGGCCAATATTCCACTTAGCATTTCATTTATAAAAGCAAGAAAGTTATATCCTAGTATATTAGCAAGATCAACATATTCCTCTCTAGGGTGAAACAGACATTTTTGTCAATTTAAAAATATATATACTGTATAGGAAAGAACCAGGTCATTGAAAAATCACAGGCAAATGTGCTAGTGTAGGGTCAGGAATATCAGAATGAGGTTCAGAATAAGTCTATATTTGCTCAATGTTTAAAATTCTCTTGATAAATGATAATGCTCTCTAATCCCCTTCATTCTATCTTGTCAAGGGAATTAGACTAATTCAAGTTCCTTGGCCTGTAGGTGAGGTTGACTGGGAGGCTTAAAGCCTAGTACAGTGGCTGATACACTGTACACCTTCATTCATTTATTTATTCATTTGTTGATCTAATCAGTATCTTATTTGGCACCTGTTATTTTTTGCCAAGTGGTATTCTGGTCCTTGTGTACAACAGATGTGAACAAGACAGAAATTTCCTCTCTGTTAAAGCAGTTACATGATAGTATCTAGAAAGGAGAGTGACAACATGTAAGATCACCGTGGACCACACACCAAAGGAGTAGACCTTACAAGATTGTTGTGAAGATGAAAAGGGTAAAAGCGCTGAGATGGTACCTTGTATGTACTGTGGAAGTCTCATTGTTGACTGCATCTTCCTGTACCTCTGACCTCACCCAATACAACATGGACCACATATGGGCCCATAGTGGTTCATCAAAAAATCACACCTAAAAAATTGTTTCATACCTACATTGACCACTGAAGAAGATAGGTTTGTTGATACTAAAACTTATAATGCATCTGTTCAGCCCAGACATACTTGTTTGTTTATCCCTCAGCATGGACTGTGTTTCCCCAGATACCATGGATCCAACTCTTTCTCATTATTCAGGCCTCAACCCAACATCTCCCCAGAGAAATCTTTGACCATCCCTCCTCCACAAGTCCAGCCCTATCCCTTCACTCAGTGTGTTATTATCTTCCTTTAACTCATCATTATCTGAAATTAACTCCCATAATTGTTTATATGTTTATAGTCTGTCTGCCCACATTCTACATTGTAAACTCTTGGTAATGTGAGCGGTGACTTTTCTGTCTTGTTCACAATCATGTGCCCTGGGACCAGAACTGTACTTGGCACATAATAGATGTGTAATAAATACTGGTTAAGTGAACAAGTGGATACATTTGTACCGTGGCTCAGGATCATTGCTGTCTCCTGTGTTATGGATAAAGACATTGCAACTCAGTAATGTGACACAGCTAGCAAGTTGTCAAATTGGGGTGTTAATCAAGGAAGCTTACCTTATCATCCATGATTTCAACCCCCATTTCCCTTCCCCAGAAGGCCTGTAGCTCATACCTGCTCAGAAAGAGCAATTGGGCTGCCGGATATCAGGCTAACTAGAAACTGGTAACTGATCAGCTTTCCAAGATAATGCATAGCTTAGTAGGTTCTATAGCAATTAAATGGACAGATTGGTTTATGTGGGAAAGAAATAATTCTAAAGATTATTATGTGAAAACCACCAGGTTGGAATCAGGAGACCTTGATGCTGGCATGATGGAAACTCTGTCTCATCTTTGTTATCCCACTCATTCTGCTCCGGCCCTCTGTCCTGGATCTCTTTTCAGCCCCCCCCCACCACCCCCCAGCCAGAGTAATCCCATCCCTGCTCAGATCTCCTGTGCTCCCCTCTCATCAAAGAAACAGACATGGGGAACGGGCTCTTTAAGACCAGGAACTAGTGAGAAGTTGAAGGGGGCAGATAGTAAACAGCCTGTGTTCTCATGGACTCTGTAAGACATGGGGCTTCAATGCTGACAGGACTTTCATTATACACCTCTCTATAATTTTCTGCTTAGAACACATTGGCTTTCCCAACTTGGCATCCTTCTTTAATGAAAAAATTATAGGCCTAATTTCAAAAAATGAAATGTATGCAAGCTTTCCTGCTTCTGTCACTTCTTTATTCCTGTAGCACATAAATCATTTCCCTTTTTAAAATTAAATTTCACTTGCCATGATTTGGTAATGGATTTTCAAAGGAGGCAGAGTAGCCAAGCTCTTGGCACAAGAGCCAGCTCTGCTGCCTGATCAGGAAGTCTTCTCATTGCCGGCTGGCACGGGCCTTGATTCCATCATCTGGGGTTCATTCTCCCTTTGGAAGTTGCCTAGGAATTCTCTCCCTAACAATCCCTTCTCTCAGTGTCCTTTATGACTCTGTAGAGGCCATCTTGGAGGACTAAAGAACACACTGGATTTGGGCACAAAAGATCTAGGGCATTCATTTTTTTGAGCACCGACCATTTCAGACAGAACTCCAGGCATTGTTGGGATCCTTGTCTCTGTTTTTGAAACACTTAAATATTGAATTGTCTGACATAAGACAAGGAACAGTGGTCCACAATGAATATTTTTTGTCGTACTCTTAACGGTCCTGCATTTTACCCATTGGTGACCTTAGGTTAAGGCAGTTTTCACTGGATCACAGACAGACCTAGCATGCTGGTGAAATAGCTTTGTTGACTGCCCTACCCCTGCCTCCACGTCCCCCCCACACACACTCAGGTATGCTCACCCCACAAAATGAGAAGAGCATGGAGCTGAGTCCATTAAAGCTGAAGTTGAAAGGAGATAGCATCTCTCAAAGTTTTGTCAAGGAAAACCAGCTTTATCATATAATGGCCCTTCCAAGGGAGGGTCCACTGAAGAGGAAGGCACATTGAAGTTAAAAGGTGCATGAAAGATGGCCCCAGTGTCAAGGGAACCCTCTTAGAGGAAGTGGATCTCCAGGTGGACATTGAAGGACTCAAGAAGAGGAAGTTGTTTCAGGTGAGGAGGTGGAAACTTTTCTAGACTTTGAAGCTCAAAATAAGAGGTTGTTTTCTCTGTCATTTTTAGCTTGAAGTATAGATGACAAGCAGCCTCCACAAAGCAAAACTCGTTTCTTTCTTAGAAGATGTTAAATTCCCCTGAGAGAGCATGTGCTCCTGGGTCCTTCTCTCATAGACCCCCATTATGGTTGGGACCCAAGGGAAACCTCTTGGAAGAAAAAAAAAATCAACTTGTCTTTCATTAAATTGGATCTTTCCCTTGGGCTGTTAAGAAAGAAAAAAGGGATGCACCATCATTGAAGTGGGAAGTAAAGAGTGAGGGACTTCCTTGGTTTCTTTGTTGCTTAATGGGAAGATTCTAGTTGAGAAATGGGTTTAGAATGATCATCTTCAACATTTTGCTCTGTCTCCTTTCTGTTACTCAGTACTTTTCCAAGTTGAGGGGTTCTGTTTTGTTTTGTTTTATATTTTCACCTTCTGCCTTGTATTAAAATTAACGGCTTCACTTGAACTTTTCTTCACTTATTTCTAGCTCCTTGAGAAGGTATCATGATTCACCCATGTTAGTGATAATATATGTTTGTTGAAATGATATAAAAACTTTGCTAGATTCCAGAGGGCTTCAAACCTCCATCACTTTATGTCCTTTCTTAGATAAGTCAAGTATTTCTTGACCTCAATCTTTCAGCTGTAGTTCATTGTGAATTTAATTCTCAAAGGGAAGTGTCTACCTCAAAGGGATCAGGTTTTTCTCAGCGTTTATATAGCTTTTCAAACCCCAGGAGCATTCTTCATGAATTGATCAACGTCTTTTGTTAAAGTTTGTTCATTTGTTCTGATGCTTTAAAAACCTTATGATCTGCACAACATAGAAGGGTGTTCTTTCTAAGGGAGTTGAGGGGTATTCTTAAGTTAGGACTAATGGTAACCTGTATCTAGAGGTCACCACACTGACCTTACCTGCCTCTACCACACATATAATCGGAATTCACTCTGAAAATCAAGCAACAGTGGCTGATCTGTTAGCATCAGGGAATTTTCAGGTTCTAATTGAAGTGTGGGCTCTATGGGTCAGAAACATAATAGATGTCAATTCATGTTGGAATAGTATCAAAAAGTATTAAGAAAGAAAAGGCTTGGCTGATATAATGTTTCTTGTCCACTTGGTGGATGGCACTGAGACTCCCAAAGACACTTTCTGAATCACTGGCTCACTCCATGTTATTTATAGGTAAGGATGAGACCTTCTGTCTCATAGGAGAGTTCTGTAGAAGATTCTAGTTGAGATACATCCACAAAACATATGAGGTTTAGCAGTTCACATTTTCTCCACTCAGTCCCAGGCATGAACATTATGTCTTTGAAATTAGAGATTAAATATGTTACCAAGGGTATCTCTCTCTCTCTCTCTCTCTCTCTCTCTCTCTCTCTCTCTCTCTCTCTCTCTCCCTCTCCCCTCTCTTTCACACACACACACACACACACAATTAAGTTAAATCTTGTCCCTCAGTTGAAGGGTCATCTTCCTGAGCTGAGTAGACGACCTGGAAGAGGCACAGAGGTTGGAAACTGCTCACCTCATCCTCAGCCCAGCCATTCATCATTTATGAGAGGAAGGTCTTGTGGGTGTAAGAGGCTCCTCAGACTGTGCACAGGGCTTTCACTCAGTCTTGTCTCTATACAACTCTGTTACTGGAAGTGTAAGTATCATTGAGCCCATCGGGCAGTTTGCAAAGCTGATCAGGTGATTCAGTGGTTAGAAAGTAGTGCAGTTGTGCCCAGACCACAATGGGACACTGGTACCAGCTTCTTCACTTGTCCTTTTACCGCCATCCCCCTGAATGTGGCCAGTGATGAAAGAGATGGCCGCTCACCTGCAAACCCCATTTAACCAGAATCTTCCATGAACCAAATACGCCCCCATCCCCTTGGTAAATGTTCTGAGGAGGAGAAAAAAAATGCACAGTAAAAAATAGCTCAAAAATATTTTTCAAAATATTTTCCTCATTATGAAACTATTTCCATTATGGAAAGTCTAAGTAGAATAACAATAATAATTGCCAGTCTTCTGTGAGCATGTACCATGTGTCATGCCTCATGCTAAGCTCTTTGCATACATTTGCTTGTTTAATCCTTACAGTGTCACTATCAGGAAGCTCGCATTAACCATCATTTCACAGAGAAAGGTTAAATAGGCCCAAAGTCATACCAGGGGTAAGTAGTCAAACTGGATCCTAGTTCAGGTCTGTCTGGCTTCAAAGTTGGTATGCTTATCTACTCTGATATTGCCTCACTAAGTAGGAGCAGTAATCTCATCAATGTTATCTATTTCTATCCAGTCTTTTTCTAAGGCATTTTTATTTACTTGAGAGCATTTTTGTATGCCATTTTATACCTTAAATTATTAGTTACTATAAAAGATACACTTCCCCATATTATTATAAGCATTTTATGAACACCATTTTATCGGTTGCCTAATATTGTGTAAAATGACCTTATCAAAATTTACATAATCCCTTTCTACTAGAAGGTTAGAACTTTACCTTCATGGTTTTGTTTTGCTGCTATTGTAAATAATGACTAGTCAACATTGTTATGAACATCTGTATACATTAAAAGCATCAGCACTTTAATGATTTAATTAGGAGAGATTCTAGGAATCTCTTTTTGCCAGTTATTTTTTCTTCTAAGCAATAGCAGAGGTATCAGATAATCAGAGCTTGCTATGGATTTAGGTATCTACTGAACCTTCTACAGCTATGGTTGAGGACAGTGAGAACCTGCACTCAGAATGAACATCTGTGATCTCCATGCCTCTGAAGCCCAATAGGAAAATAGATTTTTTGGGGTGAAGACTGGGCTTTGGCAAGAAAATAAGCTTGCCACTAAGCAGAGATTATCCTATTTGCGTCAGTATCTGAAAGATCTCACTGCAGATTGGATTCTTCTAGAGTTTGAATATGTAGTGTTTCATTACCAATATTTTAATAGACAAGTAAGTATTGTGTGTGTATACACACACACACACACACACACATTGTTTGGAAATACATGGACATTGTGGAATAAACTAATTGAAACTAACATGCATTGTTTCACAGACATATTTTTTCACAATAATAACATAAAATCTGCTCTCTTGGTAATTTTCAAAATGATAATACATTGTAAACTATAGTCTATAAACTATACCATTATAAACTATAGTCTGTAAACTATACCATGGGTATAGTAGATCTCTTGGAATTTATTCCTTCTGACTAAAATTTTGTACACTTTGACCTACCTCTCTCAACTGCTTCCTGTATTCATCCTTGGTAACCATTATTCTACTTTCTATTTCTATAAATTACAATTTTTTTTCAGATTCCATCTGTAAGGGATATAAAGTGGTACTTGTCTTTCTGCATCAAGTTTATTTCACTTAACACAGTATCCTTCAGGTTCATCCATTATTGTTGCAAATGAGAGGATTTCTTTCTTTTTTTAAAGCTGAATAGTATGTGGTGTATAAACCACCACCAATGCTTTATCCATTCCTCAGTTGATGGACACAGGTTGCTTCCCTATCTTGGATCTTATAAATAATGCAGGAATGAACCTGGGAGTATCAGTATCTCTTCAATGTACTGATTTCAACACCTTTTGTTTTATACCTTGTAGTGGGATTGCTGGATCATAGGGTAGTTCTATTTATAATTTCTCTAGGAAACTGCATACTATTTTCCATAATGTCTGTACAAATTTACATTCCCTTGTTACCAATATTTTAATCCCACTCTATGTGCATGTAAGATTGAGAGTGTTGTAGGAACACCTAGAGTTGACGTCCATTGCAAGGGTAATGAAGAGTGGAAGTTAACAAGGTAAGTACTACCACCAGCCCTCATTCGTTATTGGCTTCTGCTCAAGTATACAGATGAACTATTGAGCTGCAATGGAGGTGGACATCAGTTAGTGTGGTAAGAAGTAGCCACAGAAAGTTAAGAGTCTGTTCCTTGGGTAATTACAGGCTCAGGTAAAAGACTTTGCAAAATGAAAGTGCATAGCCATGATTTTGGAGGGATATACTCAATAGTATTAGTTATCAAAAAATTAGGAAAAGGTACAATGTATTAGAAAGGACACTTGTCTGGATATCAGGAGAACTGGGTTCTGAATATGACCCTCATACCAAAGAAGAAGCTTTAGCACTCAGTTAATCTTTCTGAATTTCTGTGTTTTATATGCAATATGAAACATTGGACCACATTTTTGAGCATTTTGAGATCTTTGGTTCCTTTGAGAAACTGATGAAAACTGGGAATCTACTCATAAAACTGTGTATGCAAATGCAATTATTATAAAAATGCCTTTGAACAATGTTGTTAGCAAAATTAGCATATCAAGCAAATATAGAGTATTCTGCATATATTTTTCAGGAGTTATAGAGTATATGAGACCTTAGGTTAAGAACCCCTGGACCGGGTGATCTTTAATATCCTTTTCTGTTCTCACACACTTGCAGGCTATCAATGAAACACAAAAAGGCATTTCTAACAATTGACCATGCACTTCATACTTCATTAACTAGGATGGCTCATTTCCTGAGGATTTTGGTTAATTAAAATATAACAATAATGACAATAATAAAACGCTTTTACTGAGCATTTACCATACGCTCTCGATGCTATCTTAGGTGCATAAAGACAGTTTTCATCTCTAAGTGAAATCTGTTTTGAATTGTACATATTTAATATGATTAATCACTTTGGTGAAAGGCTTCAAAAAGCCAACTTCATCTAACATTTATTGAACACCTACTATATACATTATCCCCATTGATCCTTCCAATCATAGTTTGAGGGAGATGTCATTATCCCTGCTTTACAGGTGAGAAAATCAAAGCTCAGAGCTGTTGGAGAAAGTCACCCAACATGACTCATTAGGTGGGGGAACCTGGAGTTTAAGCTCTGCCCTGTAAACCTCCAAATAATGCTCTTAGAGATTGTGCTGTGCTGCTCTTTTTAGTAGCCAGTTAACTATTCTTATTCATTTAAATAATGATTACAAGAACGTAATTTGTACTCAAAATATAAAGCAAAGCTTCTGCAGGGGAAGCCAAATACATTCTTCAAATTCACATGGATAGGCTTTGCTTCTCCAACCCTGAACAGTGTGAGTGTAAAAGTGATCATTCACCTCACCTCATGGAGCACCTGCTGTGGGTAGGTTGTGAAGTGCGAGAAAGCTGCGAAGATGGAACAGGTTTCTGCCTTTAACGGGTTCAATGGCAGGACTGAGATTCAGTCACTGTGCATTGCTGGGTCTGTTAGCTGTTTGCCATCTGGCTTACGCAGGGCAAACTACAGGTCACATGCAGCCTACTGTCTGCTATGGAGATTTACTGGAACACTGCCCACTTGTGGGCTCATGTCTTATCTGTGGCTGCTTTTGTGCTATGATGGTAGACATGAATGTGGTCCACAGAGATGAAAATACTTACTCTCTGATATTTAATTTTTTTTTTTCCTTAGGCTGAGGATGTGGTTCATCGCTAGAGCACTTGCCCTACACATTGAGGCCCTGGGCTTAATCCCCAACACCATCAAAAATAATAAATTAAAATGTTATTTCTTGACCCTCATATAGACCAATTAGTCACTATAGCTCATCAAATCTAAAGCATCATTTCTAAGACAAATGGAAAGCACTGTAATTTAGATTTACAAAGAGCCATGAATTGGGAGACCATGGGATTCTAGAGACACTGAAATGTGTGTGTTGGGGGCGTGTCTTACAATTGAAAATTTTTTTCAGGGTGATGGTTTAGAGACATTAAAAAAAAACTGTAAAATACAGATTGTCTTAAAGACAGTTTTATCCAGCTGGGCCACCGGTCTGTTGACTCACCATGAAACCTATAACAACAGGTCACGTGATGGGACCCAATAAATTAGAAAAGTGCTAGCTTTTTGGCATCTGTCTTCCCAAAGCCTGTTGCTAATAATGTGTGGAAGAAATATTTTGGCATTGTCTTCTGATACTATTTTCAACTCCTGTTAGTATAAATATTTAGGGTGTTTCAATACAGTGGGTTGTGTGGCAGTAAAATTGTTAGTTCTTTTATCTTAGGGCTGGAATATTTGAACTCTCTGCCTGTTCTTAAAATGCATTATAAGACTGCATACAAAAGGCTTTGTAGTAGTTTGGAATGGGAAGCTTCTCAGATGTTGCTTATGGTCAGATTCTCACCAGTCTGAAAAATATGCTAATTATATACAAGTCTCTGAGCAGAAAGAGTGAACTCAATATTATAATTTTAAACTTCCTGAAAACAAAAACAGGACACTACGGTAAGGGGGAAGTCATGATTAATGCATAAACAGTATGTGCCTCCTAAGTGTATACAAATTGTCCATTTTGTGTACACATATTTTCCAAATGCTCATAAACTGCCCAGAGAGCATCCATATTTGCAAAAATAAGTCATGGAATGACAGTTTGTTTTGTTCTCTCATTCTTTTTTCTTCTTCAAAAATAGACATTTAGGAGTTCTGAGTCAGGCCACATATTACTTGCCTAATTCAGCTGCAGAGTAAGTTATTAATGACCCCCAGATGTTGTTTATAGTGATTGGATATTTTCAGTTGTGAAATAATATTTTCTTTTGTGTGTGTGCAAGTGATATTTCTTAATATGCTCTACAGCATCTGAATAAAAGTTTGATGGCAGAACAGTTTGCATGTCCAATGTAATTGCTTCTAAGTGAGCTCTTCATTCTTCACATTTTTAGCTCTAATTGCTTTTTTTCCCATATGTCTAAAAATAAATATTTGCAAGTTTTGTGTTCTGCGACTCATTGTAATACGTAAAATATTTGTACACTGAGCAAAATTCACTGATACTGTTCGCAGTGGGCTATTTAGAGAAAGTAAGTTTTGTGTGGTAAGAGGAGATAAATTACATTTTTATTAGTATAAATGCCAGAGAAAATCATTTGTCTTATTTTGAAAGAATATTTTTAAAGGAGTGGCCAGATATTTGACCTCTGAAATGATTTAAATAGATTCAGTTGGAAGAAAGGATCCAGTGTCAAAAATAGGTTGTTTTGCTATTTAATGGATATTTTAAGTGATCTTTGGAAGATGGCAATTAATTTTTGGTTATCAGATACAGAGGCCCCACTATGTAGATTATTTAAGTCCCTGACTTGCTGGGCAGGCCTCTTCTCCCTTCATTTGAGTTTATTCCAGCTCATTAGCACCTCCACTCGAAGGTTGGCAGAGAAAAGGAGAGAAAGAAAAAATGAAATCACTTCTGCTGCTCTTAATGGCCCTTGGAAAGAATGGATCATGAATGAAATAGAAACCAGTGGGAAAAATAAGCTATCGGATTTTTTTGTGTGTGTGTTTCTTTTCTCCTGGCCTTCCTTCGTCAGCACAGATAATCAATAGCTGGCTTAAAGAGTTTTAAATGAACTCCGCATCAGAAAGCTTTGCCATTATAATAGCAATATCATTTATTCTCTTTACATTCCCAAAGACTGGGTAGATGCCGGAGAAGTAAATATTGCCCGGTTTCCATGTTGGCGTGAGATGTGTTTCTGAACTCCCCCACATACACATCTTCCCCCAATCAGCAGTTAAGCACAGAAGGTAACCATTTTTATGTGCATTCAGATATAAACATCTGCTTGACCACCATATCATGTGATCCTATGTTATGATCCTGACCTGGTGATATTACGCATTAATGAGAGTCGGCAGGTTTGGTCTTCCTCGTCATATGGGGTTCTTAATGCATTGCTATATTTACAGTTCACCCAGAACAATCTGTGACAAAGGTTTGCTTTCATCAGGACAGCTGCTTGATTTATACCCCATCTCTAGATTCTCTTAGACGTGACAATAAAGTAACTCTTGAATGTTTATGTTACTGAGCCATCTTTTTGATATGTATTCTTTAAGGCATCCTGGCTACAGGAGTCTCAAATTTCGGTCCCCCTTTTGGACCACCATGCAGCTCAGAGCTTTGGAGCTTTGTCTTGGAAGCTCCTTCCATCAATCAGAATACCAAATTTACATTGTTAGGGTCCCTGGAGGTGTTGGAGCTCTGGATTCAGCAATTATTGTGAATAAGAACCTTGCAGCTAGGGTGAGTGCCAACATTCCAAGTGTGAGCACAATGGAAAAGAGAAGTGGTTTATGTTAGAATATGGTCACATTCTTCTGATTAAACCTACTCGAAAAAGACAACATTGTAATATTTTCCAATGACTGTTTATCATGAATTACGTCAGCCTTCATTTAAATTGCTATTATTTCTCCTTAATGTTTCTTGGTGCCTGCATAATTTACAGCACTGGCAGCCCCGGGACTATGAAATAACCTTTCACAACCACCATACAATAGTAAAGAACATGGCGTTTTTGTTGTTAATTATTATAGGACTCCTTTAACTTTTACAAAGTGACATAAAATATTGTTGAGGTATTTATGGTTCAAGCTACTTTTACATGGATCTATTTTGCTTCTGGCTAGTTCTTAACTAAAGCAATCATTTGTGGTTATTAGGCTGCCGGAGATATTATGTCAGAACTGGTTTAAGAGTATTATTATGTATCACATGTCACACACTACATGTCAGCACTTGAGGCTGTCTTTCAATAAAAACAAATGTAATTTTAGTTTGTGCTCTTTTAGGGATTGACGATTTGTAAGCTAACCTGAGTTCATTCTAAGGTGTCCCAGCTGTTTGGGAGCCTGTCTCGGTCTTCCGTCACACACTTTTAGTCTCTTTCCTGTGGATTTAAGACCTTTCCAAAACAAACTTTGGCAAAGGTTTAATTCAGAGTGAAGATTTGCTTCTAGGGAGCCACAGAATTAGCATTGACTGGTTAATTGCCCACAGCCCGGCTGTTCTGATTCCCCCATTCTGTGGCTTTTCTTATAGATTTCCTAAATAGCGGGTCCTCTAGTTATGACCCTCTGAAGGGAGGACAGTTCCAGCCTGCAGAAGACCCTACCTCATCTATTCAGAGGCTACCCCAACTTTCTGGAGAGAAGTCTTGGGTGAAGGGTGGCAGAAGCAAAAAGGATGGGAACATGTTTGAGTTTCCACAAAGCTACCCTTCCAAGCAAACTTTGAATTAATATGTCACTCCCCTGGGTTCCAAATACTATGCATATTTTCCAGTCCTTGCTTATTTAAAGCAAGAAAGGAAGGGCGTGCCAGAAAGTTTTACAAAGAATGAAAACACATTAATGACTCATGTGAACAATTACTGATTTTCTTAACCTATAATTTCTTAATTACTGTCAACCAAAATAATTTGCATGATAATATTTCCCCCTGCCCTCTCCCATCTGTGTTTAGAAGCCGTATAATAGGGATCAAAGAGCCTGTTTGATCAATAATCGGGAAATTTAACTCCTTCCTTCTTAGTGGATTGATGGGACACTGACATGAGATATTCTTCAGAATAATCACCTTGGACACAATGGGCACAGCGAGCTCTCCAGTAAAACAAACAGCTCTGAAAAGAGCTCAGGGGCATTTTCTTTAGCTTGAATTCAAGGAGGAAATTGTGACTTTTATGAAACTTGCATAAATTTACATGTATCCTGTCAGAGTTTTAAAATTAGACAACATGCCTGAATGCCCTGGAAATGAGTCTGCCATCCAGATTTAGAGTGCTTTTAGCTTTTTTAATTAAAGACATTTCACAAGCCAACACCAGAGAAGAAGAGAATTAAGCATTACATAAGAACACAGCAAAGTTTGAGATTTAATGAGTGAATATTATGAATTTATAAAGGAGATAAAAGGTGTGAAAGGAGCAGTTATTGGGAGTTTTCTACATTTTTTTTAAGTGTAAAAAATAGAAGAAGTGAAAAGGCCAAGTTGCCATTTGCTGTAGCCCTCCTTCTGGAACTGGTTCAAAGCTCACAGAACTGACTGCGGGACTGCAATGCTTGTTAATGAGCGCTTGTGGCAGTGCACGGGGGATCATGGGTTTGTCACATGGAGATATATATGTATCAGAAGATGGAAGGCAAGAGTTGCTGCTACAGCCTGGTCGTAAGGAACACAAAGCAATCATCCTAAGGACCACATTTATCTAGAGCTCTGTGCCAAATCCCATAGACGCGCGTTCTGGATTCTTTAATAACGGCTGATAGTGAAATGCAGTTATTGAACATTGTTTTTAGCAGCACATGTTATACCATTTAAAAAACTTAGACTAAATACTGTCAACTCGTGTTTGCTTTCCTAGCATGTTATTCATTTATTGAGAAATTTGGAATGTAAAACATCTGGGAATAACTTGGTGCGCGCAAAGGCATCTTTAAAATGTGTATATTTCAGAACTTCTTTGGTGTATTTATTTAGAAATATGGGAAAATTCTATAAACATGTTCTGGAATATATGTAGCATTTGAATATGAAAGAGAAAGTTGGCATAATTGAAAGCCTGAATTTCATTTTCTATAAATATTACTGTGTCAGAGGAATGGGTTTCTGAAATTAGAGAATCCAGATTATGGTTTGTGATGATATTTACTGAAAAGTATCTCTCTTTGCCCTGGAACGAATGTCTGAGCCAGAAGAGTCCATTCTGGCCCCTTCTGGGTGCTGTGATGTTTATGTCTAAATAAAGGAGTTAATTTATTTCAGCATTTCAAGGCATTAGTTGGAGTTGTACAAACCCGATTGCATAGATATAATCGAGTGTGACCAGAAGGGCCACACCACTGCAGTGTTAATAGCTCCCTGGTTCTGTTCAACAATTAGTCCATATATTTTATAGCTCGGCCTTTAAGGAACTGGCACCATCAGCACAAACACAGCAAGAGATGACACAACACATAGAGGAATCAGAGAAGGAGAGTTATTAATGATTTGCAAATGTTCTTTTGGGTAAGGGAAGAAGAAATTAGACCTGACATCACATAGCTCTTTTGGATTCTTCTAAATTTTACGTTTTGTAGCCATTTTAGTAGCTTTAAGCCCCAGAGTCACCCCACCACCACCCCACAACACACACACACTGTAATACAATTTGTTCTTTGCAATATGGACAGAGTTTATACAATTGAATTTGCCTGTAACCCAGCAGTCTGTACTAAATGAACTCTAAGTTCTTTTAGACACTGCTTTGATGAAATGCTAAAACTCTTGCTATAGATGGGGCTCTCTAAGGGACACATGGGTTTCGTGTTAGGGGCAGTCCGGTTCTATGTAAACTCACTAGGGCCATGGTATTCTTTGAAAACCTCACCCCTTTAATTTTGCCTCAGAGTTCCTTGATCACTCAATTGTGACTTTTGCTCTGGACCCCTGCCTAGACTTTCCACACTCTGGGGCAAGTCTCCTGCCCCTTGCCCAGCACCTACCAGACATGGCAGAACCACCTAGTGGACGAGATTAGTCAGAGAAAACTGCCTCATACCCCTTGCTATGGACAGTTCGTACCTGTTCACTAAAGTAACCCTTCTTTTTGGACATGCTTTGTTAGAGGATAGTGAAATGTTTGGAAAGTAACCAAATGTTGAATAGAACCTTCAGTGCAGACTTTCCACAGGTTTGCTCCTTGAATTTAGGTTAGGGAGCTTTTCCCTATATTGCTTCCTTCAGCTGTCATTCTTAATACATAATTGACCAACCCTGAAAGAAGTAGCATTGCTTTCAGAGTTCTATGCATGCATGTAAATATGACATGGAGCCCTTTCCAGTCTCCTAACACCAACTTGACCAGATGGCATGTTTATTCACATATGGCAGGTCATTGCCACACTTTAAGTCACATTCTTATACCAGAGGAATAGAGTACCGCAAAGCTGAAAGTATTGTTGAGTTTAAGGTAGATTTGTAAAGGGGAACAGACTAGGGATTTAGAGCAGATTGTTAAATCAGAAACAACTTACTACTGGGTCAGATACAGAAAAAAAATGAAGGCTAGATAGCCGTAGCCTTGAATAGGAAGACAAGTAGTGACGTGGGATATTAATTCAGTAAAGGAAGGCCTTACTTATAAAATTAATAAGAATGATACTTTTCGGGAAAAAAATTAAGAAAGCTATTTCTCATATTCCAGTCAAATCACAGATTTTAATGAATTGTGACTATTCAGCTATGCCCTAAACATCAGAGAATGAAGCCTGTTTGGGAGATTTAAGTAAATCTATTTGAAATGATTCAAAAAACAAATTTTGACTAGAAGACTAAGGAGCTAGCTGTGTGATGAAGATTATAGGCAGATGAATAAAGATAATTCTGTTGTTCCTGGAGGATCTTTTACTTTGAGGATGATATAGAAGCGGAGGTGTGTCCACACTGTTTGGCACACTTTTTTGTCAGTAGCTTTGAACCCAATGAGACTTGAGGGGTCACTGAACCTCTCAGGGAGGGCTGTCAGTGCCGTTGATGTGTAGAGGCTGCTGGGATTAATGGAGCTGTGGGTGAAACGGTCTGCAGAACACAAAGCCACTAATCTGCTGAGGTGAAACCTTTGGTTGGAGATTATGAGGGCCTTATGGGTAATTTTTCACCCGAATGCTCCACTTCCCTTTCAAATCACCACAGCAGCATTTAGCTGGCAAATGAAATCCTCCTTGTTCCTCCAAGAGTCCTTTGAGTGGCCAGAGGGAAATAATAAGAGCCCATTAGCACAGATGCAAAACTGTTGTTGGAACTCATCAAATAAAATGTATCAATGGAAGAGTCTAGAATACACCAGCCCTTGTTTGAACCCTGCCACTCTCCTTGTTCTAGGGATGGGATGCTGAGCTAGGGCCTTCCTGTGGCCCTTAGAAATGAAGCCATCATTTTACCATGGTTGTTGTCTTCTCACCTTTAGAACGAGATAGTAGGTATTTAATTTATCGTATGTTTTCCTAATGCTTGGTCCCCTTTCTTGCTCATTCCATTGCTGTTACTGTAGAAGTTAGTTAACTTTTTTGAGTCTTCTCACTTTATGTACAAGAATACTAAAACCTCGTTACCAATGGTAATTGTAAGGATTGGTTGAGATTATGTATGGGAAATGTTTTGCACTGTGTCCCCAATGGAGTAGTTTTGAAATAATAGAAGTAGGAGTTAATGATCAGGGTCACACAGATGAAACTGGTAGTGTCCCTTCTCCTGCTTCTACCCTTTTGAGTGATAAGAGGCTCCTTAGCATCTTCAGCAACATCTGCACAAAGACATGGAAGACACCAATTTAAGCACCAACTCTGACTGCATAAGTCTTTATTGCCTTAGCTCTAAAATGGGGATGATAATATCCTTGTACAGAGTATCTTCTTCATTTATCCATTCATCTATTCTTCTTTCTGCCCAGGTCATTATTCATCAATGCAACATGTATTTAAGAAGAACTAATAATATGCCAGGCACTATATTAGGCCCCAATGATCAGAGATAAATGCCCTGCTTTCATGAATTCTAGAATCTAGGGACGCGACTAGTAAGCAAGTAAATATGTATATAGATACGTATATATGAGAAAGTCTCCATTTTTGACTAAAGCAACACCTGTGGCTTTGTGGCACCCAGTGGCTATGGCACATGCTCAGTGCCACAAGTTTAATGCTAACAGTCCTACTCCTTTTTCCTTGGAGTTTATTTCAGAAAGAGTGGAAGGGAACCTTTCTGTTGAGTTTATAATAGCAATTACAAGCTGATAAGGGCAAAGCATTCATCAAACGCTCATACCTCTGGACTTTTATCTCTTTGGGTCAAATGTTTCCTGATTGATATTGACTACCATATCTTAAGCAGCTTTGAACAGATAAGAAGCTAAGAGAGAAATTCCTTTGAAGAAGATTTGACAAAATTATGTTTTCTGATTCTTTTTTTTTCAGGAGGGAGATTAACTTCCCATTGTTCTTATTAAAAAGTATAAAAACTACCAAACTATTTAGTTGAAGAAAATCCAGAAAAGTTTTCATGGGTGGACAATGCCTACATTCCCACTGGATACAAATTATCTTCTGTATTGATATTCTTTCCCTGTTCTAAGATTGTTTGGAAAGAACTTTCAAAATATTGAAAATGACCCTGTACCAAGATACTTAGGAATAGACAATTATCTAAGAAGAGACATCCACTTGATTACTACATATAAATACCTTACTGGAAATTGCTGTAAGTGAAAGTCTTATAGGTTAAGTATAATTTGTATTCATAGAACATTATTTGTAGAAGCAATGTTTTAAAGGTAGGGAGGGTAGGTTTCTGTCCAAGGACCCAGTATTCAGCTTTCAATTGAAATGACCATAAACATTGTAATTAATCAACTATGTACTCAATTATAAAGTATTTAATTACATTCTGAACAGTAAAAAGCTTCCTAAAGTGTATATAAATCAATTAAACGGGCAATACAGTTACCGATCACATAAAATTATATTTAATGAGATGTGTCATCTATCACAGTGTTTTCCACACACAGTTCTTATCTCACATCTTTGTGATTCATTTCTGCCTTATTTTTACTGTAACAAATCTCACAATAAAGGAACCTCTTTATCTGAGCAATAGAATTCAGTGACATTATTTTGAGCAGATTCACATGGGTATCTTCAAAGAGAGTTTGGAGAGGGGGGAGATTTGGGTCATGTCTAATGGCTTTTTGAAAAAGTGGTTTGGATTTGTCTGTTTGCCTTTTTTGGCGGTGTGAGGGGCTGTAAACTTTCCTATAGCAAGTCTGGTCACTTAAATTTAAGTTACGGTCTTACTCTTACATCTGTAGTTGGCATCTAGTGCCTCAAATTTAGCCAGATGACCTGTGTTTGCTTGTGTATTTCCAGCAAACCTGTGTTTGCTGCTGGGTGTTACAACAGAGGTGTAATTAGAAAGATACAGATATAAATCATTCTTGATCAAGTCACTGCACATTGAGAAGTACAGGTATAACTTGTGACCATATTGTGGCTCAAGTTTTATGTGCATCATCAAGCAAGCTATTCCATGCAGTCTGACCCAGGGCCAGTGGAGCTGAAGCAAATTGTAAGCTCATTTGCATTTTTAATTTTGGTAAAATTAGAAGGATTTCTAAAATATTTTGATAAATATATCCCCCAAATGGCTTTCACTGAATGGAAATCCACGAGGTATTTGTATCTGGTAAAGATGCACCAAAGACCCTGCCTTGTACATTCTCACATGTATTTGGCAGTGGATAATAAGAAAATAACTGAGTAACTCCTAAGAACTGGCTTTCTAATAAGGTGGTAACACCACTCATTTACCTCTTGACCACTTCACCTAGGGTCACATTCCAAGTGGCTGTTCCAAGCATGGCATTAGAATCATGCTCATCACCTACATCCAACCACCAGTGATACCTTTTGGAACAACTGACCAGGGAAGAACTACCCAACAGAGTGACCAGAAGACCTTCTCCATAATTTCATAGATAGCTTGTATGGTTCTTTTGATCCCTCAGTTTTCTGTGTTACTAGTAGGAGATATATGCGGTGGGGACAATCAGTTTGTTCATTTATTTGTGTGTCCAACTGACATTTATTGATTACCCAACCACACAATGGTGACTAACTTCACATAAGGAAATAAGACTGGTACAATAGGGAATACAACCCAGGGCCAGCCTTTCAGGACACAGAAAGCTTTGAATTAAACAACTGTAACAGTTAAATAAATATCTGATAAGGCTAAATGAATCCTTCATGTCATGTTTAGTAGACAGAAAGAAGATATATATACATACATATGTACATACACACAGATGTATTTAAAGTTTGATTATTCCCTACAACATTTTGTGAGAACTAATGTAATTGAGGAACTGCAAATTTTGTGAGTAATATATGAATGCCACTCAACCCTTCTGCCTTGTGGGATTGTCAGTTTGAGTCAGGGTTCAAAACTGGAGCTTGATGAGATTTTTCTCTAAATGTGTTGACTAATACAAATTAAACCCGTAAACGTCACATGCAGATTCACTATCTTTTGCACTCTTTTAAAATACCCAAAGATGCACCTAGTTAATAACCTGCTCTGTGTTCTTAATAAAGAGCAGGCTAATTAAAAATTGTTTGCTGGCTGAAAATGAATAAATGAAGAATCATATATTAAAATAGGCAACTTCAGCCTGCAAAGGAACTGAACTGGGGCTAGTGGGAATGCAAGGAGTAATTGTGAGCCTTTCATCACCAAGGATGACACATACAAAGGAAGAGTCATGTCATGGTGACAAGGTGCTGGGGTAAGGAGGCTCTTGGCAGGCTGGGCAGCCAGGGTGAGTTTCACCCTCTATAATGCAGAAAGAAAAGAGGAAAGGAAACAGAATCTGTACTTCTCCTTCTCCCTCCATCTTTTCTAGTCTTATGTATCCATCAAGTGCCATCTTGCTCCAAGTCCTGTGCCAGCCCCCTGGAGTCTGTCTCTGGGAGGCCTACTGTATGGAGGGTCTTTACCATACAGTATCCCCTAAGAGGATAATGGTTCCTTCCTTGGGTTCTGCACAGCCAAGGACTATAGTTAGAAGACTTTAGTTTTTAAACTCATTTTTCTCTCCTTTGAACATAAACTTCGTCTGTATCTTTCCTGGAGAAGAAAGCCTCTCATCCTTGTATTACCCCTCAGCCTGGCCCACTTATTCCCTCCTGCAGATCTCAGCTTAAACAGCACTTCCTCAGAGACATCTTCCCTAAGGTTCCCATGACATCCCTGTGGTGCTTCCAGAGCTCCTACACGTGCCCTTTTATCACAGCTACTGTCTCTCTTTGCCACACGCCAGAACCTCAGCTTTGAGACCTTGGAAAACAGCGCAGCCTGCTCATTGTAGGTAACATGTTAAAAAATGCTATGTCAACTCTGACTCCCCTCAGACAAACTCCACATCCCTAAAAAGTGGGAACCCTATCTCATGTTTCTTTGGTGACCCAAGAAATATTTAGTCACAAGGCCAATGGATGCCCAAGAATTTTTTTTTAATTTTTTTTTTTTTTTCAGAACAGAGGATTGAACCCCAGGGTCTGAGCATGCTAGGCAGGAGCTCTACCACTGAAAATAGTACCTAACTCTGCTATTACATTTATCTTAGCCAGGAATTGAGACAGGTTTTCTTTAATGATGTGGGGGACAGGGAGAAAAACGAACGAGCTTGGGCTTGTTTTGTTCTTCGTTTGAAGGAGTGATCTAAGTACTAAAATACTAGTTTACGGTGTTGAGTGAGCAATCCTATGTGAAGTGCGTGCCAGTCATGCATCCTGCTTTGCAGCCTCTCTCTTTGGCCCCCTCCTCTCGGGCAACAAAGCCTATTTGCTGGGATGGTATAGAGTGAGGCAGGCTGCTCTGAAGAGGAGGTAGAAAGCACCGAGCCAAGAAAATGAACCGTGAAGACACGTGGGCCTACTCTCTGTGTCCAATCACTGTTACTCACTACCCGCGTGTTCCGGGCAATTATTCAACTTCCCTGTGTCGGTTTCCTCATTTGTAGGTTAGTGACAATGATGCTACCCATCTCAGGGGGATTTTATATAAGGACAGTGCTTGGCCAAAAAAATATTGTAAGAGATTTAAAATATATACCACAACTAAGCCGGACCAAGAAGATTTGCTAGTCTCCATCCATTCTCCAGAACTGTTTGTGGGACCATTTGGGGTGGCAGTAGGCTGGGGGGGGGGGGGGG
>NW_025999864.1:4102137-4119888 GCF_001458135.2 Marmota marmota marmota
GGGGGGGGGGGGAGGCGTGCCTAGGATTTATCCAAAGAGAAGATTCCAGAGCCATGATGTTCTCATCTCCATTTTAACTCTCCTCCTCCCCTCTGCCACCCTACCTCTCACACACATCCCACAGACTGTATTCAGGTCCAGGCATGCCATGCCCTCTTTGATCTCAATCTCCAAAAGGAAAATAAGCTTGGAAGTTGGAAATTGTATTTATTTAATGTATTTTCATTTCTGTTAGCAACCTTTTTTTTACCCCTTTTTTTGTAGCAGTTTCAGTTATTCCCAGTATTTTTTCAACTTAATTTCGTAGGTACATATTCTTTGTACCTACGTATTCAATATGTCTTCAATATGTATTTCATACATATTCTCTTTTTTTTATTAGTTTGAGAGGAGGTCATGGGGATATGGTCATCAAGGGGGGTTTATGCCCTTATAAAAAGAGGAAGAATCAATACCAAAGGTCACTCTCTTTCTCCACCAAGTGAGGACACAGTGAGAAGGCCACTACTGTTAACCAGGAAGATGGCCTTCTCCAGGACTCTATTTCATACATATTCTTTGATTAGAATTAACCCAAAATGAGACTGGATAGGGGCTGCAGTTGTGGCTCAGCGGTGGAGCTTTTGCCTTGCACGTGCAAGTTGCTGGGTTCAATCCTCAGCACCACATAAAAATAAATAGAATAGAATAAAGGTATTGTGTCCAACTACTTATAAAAAATAAATTAAAAATAAATAAATAAATAAATAAAGGTATTTTTAAAAATGAGACTGGATAGCCAGGAAATAATGAGAAGACAAATTTAGGATCTGAGGCCCAGAAGTAATAATAATAGTGACGGTAATAATAATGATGATGACCAGTGCTTTATATTATTTACTACATGCCTGGCACTAATCTGAGTCCTGAATCACTTCCTCCAGTTTACAGATGAAGAAACTGGTTGCTGATGTAAACCAGATAGTGGAAAGAATATAAGATTAGCCTGGTTTGTTAAGACTTCAGCCTCGTGGAAATTTATTTTTCTCCACTTAATATCCAACAAAAGAGGGAGATCACCTTGCAACAAATTGTGCCCTTGCTTAGTTTAGATGTTTGACTCAATTTATAAAAGCCTTTGTCTTTGTAGCTGATCATGACATTGGAATGTCAAAAAAAAAAAGTGCAGGGAAAACACACTATAAAATGAAATGTACATTTACTGGTAAGAAGCACAAAGTATTTGGCATCAGCAAAAAGCTTAGTCTTTGATGTGGAAAATAGAAAAGTTCTTGTTGTTTCCATTTGGGTCAGAGAAAGAGATGATCACTCTGTGATAAGTTTAGTGGGTTCTGAAGCTCGATGTAATAATTGACGAGCCACAAGCTGTCCTGCCCTGAGGATATGCAAGTATGAAATACACATGTCAGGGAAAATGTGGGTAGTGAGGAACCATACCACAGGAAAAACAGAAACGACTTAATATGATGAGTCTCAATTACCCTGTGTGTGAGGTTTTGCTATACAATGAGGCTACTTACATATTTGAGTTGGGTGTTGAAAAAGGAAGACAGAAGACAAAGAAGTATAGATGAATAATTTGTGGTGAATCACCTTACCTTGCGACATACAGAATCCTGTAGTGGCCCTATGCTGGACAGCAGCCTAAGGAAATATTTTAAGTACAGCAAGGTCCTCAATTTTAAACAATTTTCCCCTGTTTTTGAAAGTGTTCACACAATTAATGCCTCTTGCATGTATTCAACAATAGTTGCCTAGCAACCCATCAAGAAGCATTTTTGAAGTGCAAAGGGTCTAAAAATGAATGAAGAGCAAATAGAGTTCGTGCTGCAGCTGAAATGGCCGAGTTTCTGATATGAGTTTCAAAACATATCCCCCAGGAATGAGGCAGGGGCCATGCAACTTTAAAAAATCTGGTCTGGCTTCAGTGGAGACAATCTGAAATGTTCTGTTCATCTTTGACATTTGCAAATAGAGAAAATGGAAGCTATAAGATAGATCTCTCCATGTAGCTTGGTTCACTTTTCCACCTTGGAGCAGGATTGCTTCCTGTAAATCCCAAATGGATGTATAGGAAATGGAGTTTTGGTAAACTCTTAAGAAGCAGGATTATCATACCTCCTCTGGTAATCCAGTTTAGGATCTTGCACACTTGAGATACTTAGCCAACTGGGTAAACATGGATTAATCAAAGACTTAGTATCATTCCTGTAGGTAACTGCTTTATATTGGTTGACTCCCATAGGCATATCTTACTTGTAATGAAAAGAATCTAAGAGACCTTTCAGAGCAAAGGTAACAAGCTCAGGTTTGTCCAGACATGTCAGCAGAGAATCTTGAGGGGAAAGGGCAGATGGAGCCTGTAAGAAATCCTATAAGATATCAAGGAGCAAATGGTCATTCCATTCCAAGTTTTCCGAGGAATCTTCCATACTGCTCCCAGAGTGGTTGCACCAATTTGCAGTCCCACCAGCAATGTATGAGTGTACCTTTTCCACTACATCCTCATCAACATTTATTGTTACTTGTGTTCTTGATAATTGCCAATCTGACTGGGGTGAGATGGAATTTCAGTATAGTTTTAACTTGTATTTCTCTAATTGATAGAGTTGTTGAACTTTTTAAAATATATTTGTTGACCATTTGTATTTCTTCCTCTGTGAAGTATATCTTGCACAACCACAAGAATGGATCCTAATCAGGATTAATTATACTCCATGTATGAATAATATGTCAAAATACGCTCTACTTTCATGTATAGCTAAAAAGAGCAAATAAAAAAATTTTTAAAGGAATAATTCTAACAGGAAAAAAGAAAAGAAATCAGGAAGTGAGAAGCCCCCATACTGTTAAAGGGGTAGAGCTTTTTTCCACTCCATTCTTTTCTTGTGCTGTAGGAATATAAGCTGAATATTGCCAGATCTCTCAACTGTTTAAGAAAAGACAGACATCCCTTTTTTAAAAAACAATCTCATGATTTCCCATTGATGACAACTTTAAAAAATTGTGCAAGCTGAATAAACTATTCCACAAGATTGATCCAATGACTGCCAGCTCATGACCTCCTTTCTGGTCTAATGAACTCCTAATTTTACAGATGGGGGAACTGAGGCCCAGTGAGTAAGAATATTTATTCTAAATCAACAAAAATGCCAACTCCTTAATTTTGGGAACCATGTTATTGGTTTCTTTATTTTATCACCAGCTGGAGTAGCACAGAGTCAGACATATCGTGGCAATTCAATAAATATTTATCTGAATCAATGAATAGTGGAAATTAGAGGCAAAATCAAGCTTTGGTTTAGCCAATAGAAATAAGGACCATAAATGCTTCCTCATAAAATATTCCTTTTTTCTCTTTTATCCCACATGAACTGCCCTAACTTCTATAGAAGTTGAATTTGCTCTTCTCTTTGCCAGGTAGGGCCTTGTGTAAAGTATGATTTGATTAATAGGAATGTTCTAGTGAAAACCTTAGAAGAGCCTTGAATCCTAATTGGAGCTCAACCTTCCTGAAAAGACACTTTGTCTATCCCGGGGACTCTATAACCAACAGATTGCCTTTCTTCTTGGCCTTCCACATTCCATTCCATTAAATTTGTTGTCTATTTAGTGAGCACCCACAGTGTAAGGCCTCAGTATGGTGATTCCTAGACACAAAGGAATTCAAATAAAATTGGGGGCTTGCACGTTGAGTGTGATTTTTCCAAATACATTTCAGAAGTATTCAATGAGTTATTTCAATAAGGATTCTTGACATCCCAACGCCCCCTCCCCACCCCCACCCCAATATCCTTCTGTCTTATTTGGACAACACTTTACTGTGTGATCATTGCCTTTCTTCACTTTTTATCTTTTGATTTAAAGTTGTCCCAAACATGGAATCCATTATCACCAAAACACATTCTCCCCTTTTACCAGCCCGTAAGTGCTCTGCATCAGAAGATATGCCAATGTAGACCCCATTTTGGTCCATAGGAAGGCATGCCAGATGCTCATGTCAAACGATACTATAGTTTTTATGCACCTATTCTTTCTTCCTAGATTCTCCAAGGTGCTTACCTGTGAGTTGAGGGCTCAGCTGTTTCCAGGGTGTCAATAACTCTCCCACCAGGCAACTGTTGGCTTCTTGAAATGCTTGAAGTGATGTATTACTTCCACGTGTCTGTGCATATAGTAATGGTCATTATTGCATCCACTATTTATTAGTGTCTTCAGTGTGAACAGTGTGCCAGGCCTGTCACCTTGTTCGTATTCTTTCTACATCATAATCTTTATAGACAGCATTATAATCCCCTGTGGATAAATGGGTAAATTCAGCCCCAGAGACAGGATGACTTTCCCAGGATCCTATAGTTGCCTGATCTACATAAAGTGTGTTCAGAGTCACCTGCTCTCTGCTTCCATGTGGAACTGAGGTAGCCAGCAGCAGTTTTACCAACTTCGCCAGTGTTGCGGAGATGAAAGAAAAGATGACGTGTCTTTTTTTCAGAAGCAAACTCCAGGGGCCATTTTAAATGAAGTGGATGGTTTTGCATGAGGCTATATTTAATTTCAGGACAGTGTCCTTTGCTGGTGAAAATAATCAGATGTAATGTCATCTGCAACTCTCTATGTGCGTGATTTCATAAAACTGGTGTAGCAGTTTATTATTATAAAATTAGTATAGCATAGGACAAACCTGGGATGTGAGCCAGATGAAGTAGACAATGAGTAGTTATATAAGGTTTTGGAAGCACATGTAGGAGAACACAAGCGCACTGTATTTTCTTCTCAATTGTCTGCTGTTTGTTACTGTTTCCTTTTCAACATGATTGCATCTCAGTTTAATAGCATTTGCCATCTCAGTCTTTATGGTGCCAGGCCTGACATAGTTACATCCCCTCTGAGCTAAAAATATTGCATGTATATATTCAACCGCAGCCCGACATGTTTAGCTAATGGGTTGCTCAGGAGCTATGTGCTTATATAATTAAGTGATGTATGTAATTTTGTGTTAACACATTTGCAATGTGTGTTTCCCTGGTGATTGCAATGCTTTATTCTGTGTAAAGTGTGACATTTTAATTCCCGCTGAACAATTTCCTACCTTGATTTGCCTTGTTTTTGTGGCAGGGGATTATTTTGCAATCAAGATAAAAGCATTATTTATGAAATTTCTAGACTATCCCATTACTGGGAACTTTTAACTGCAGATCAATCTTCTATTTTATTGATTCTTGTTTAAAAAAAATCTTTATTTGGAATTCAAATTTTATCTGTACATTATAGATTCTCCCACTTTCATGTGCACATTTTTTGGGCAGCTTTGCAGAGGTGGGTTCCTTAAAAACGATTCTCAGCAGGCAGGGTGCCATCCTCCCCAGGGAACTTTTTTCTCTTAGATGTTGCCGACTTTTTTTTTTTTTTTTCTTTTTTGGTATAGGGGCTCTAGGGCAGCCCACATTCCTGTGGGTTTAAAAGGTCTTGAAAAAACAGGTCAGATCTGTATGTCCACAGACAAGACAGATTTCAGTAATCTGTAATAAGTAAGTGGTTGGCAATAGCTGGGTCTCAGAGTTATGTGGTGGAAATTAACATGTGGTTGTACACATCTTCCCCTTATTAATGGTAATCCCAACCGAGGGAAGGTGCTATAGATAAAGGTGAACTACGCCAAATCACCTTGCCCTCTTCAGAGGTCTCTGTGAGATCAGCAGTCAGTGTAGTTTAACAAATATTTGCTGTACTATTATTAAGTGCCAGATACTTATTTCCAAACGTGATACAGTCATTTGTTCAGTCACCGTTTCTTGAGCACCTACTATGAACATGCTACACGGACCAAGGCAGATGTAATCTCTTTAGTATCTGCTGACACAGGGAGACATTATTTGCATGCAGAGTAATAGGTGCTAGGATAGAAGCAAACATGACACAGAAGCGATAGACCAAGGTGTCCTCGCTCCACTGGAGAAGAGGGACAATAAGGAAGCTTCTCAGGAGATGTATGCCCAATGCCAGTCTAGAACAAGCAGGAGTTGGAACAAGAGGGAATAAATCTGAAAAAGTTTCCACAGGAATCTGGGGAACAAAGGTACACAAGGGGGAAGCCACAGGAGGTGCTCCATGTCAGGTAGGCTGTGGGCCTGTTATCCTTACACTCAAAGATCCTGATTTCTCAAAGCCTTTCTTCAACCCCAGGAGGGACTTCATTTTTTCCAGCCTAACAAAAGCAAGCAGGTGGCAGCAGACATTGAAGCCAAATACCCCAGTGCTGTCCTGATGTCTTTGCAAGCGGTTTTTCTTTTTAGTCCCGCCCACTTGGGGCTGAGTGAACAGCTGGGAGTGTGGTGCCAGAAGTCCTGCCAGAAGGACCCAGGGTCCTTACGCTCCTAGTGAGCTTTCTCAGTTGTGTGTTTTGGCATTTGAACACAGTGGGAATGTCCTTGTCAGCTCCCAGTTGACTTTATTAATTGCAGTTCCTTGGAAAGTGTGTTTCGGTATCGTGGTCTTGGGATGAGGGAGCTGGCCCTGCAGATACCCGAGTGGAGGTATTTGGGACCCATGGAAAAGCCATCTGCTGCCAGGGCACTGATGCTGGTCCCAAGCAGCCAGCAGAAACTGGAATCTTATCACAGCTCTGCTGCAAGCTGTGTGGCTTTGGAGGAGTCAAAAACTCTCTGGACCTGCCTTTTCTTGATGTGTCCAATGAGAGTTTGAACTAGATTGTGCCTGAGGTTCCCTTTAAGCTGTAGAGTACCACCATTCTATAAGTTACTTACTGTCATCCCACCTTGGATTCACCAGTTCCTAACAATGGTCTTGGGTTCTAGCCCATCTGAACAGTCAGGAGCCACTTCCTGCAATTCATGTCATGTCTTGACTCTCTGGCTCTATATTTTAGAAAACCATCTACAATAGCTCTTAACTTTAGATTCTGATTTTTTGGGATACAAGGGGACTCATTCAGCCTCTGAATGTTCCTAGAATATATGGCAGCGTGGATCAAGTAATCCATATTATTAGCAGTGTCGCAAGAGGCTATCACCCAACAGCTCTGTATTATGTTTCCTGGCCCTGCCCCCGACCCGCACTTCCCTGAGCCCTGAGGCTGTGGTTAATCATGTCAAAAGAATGTTTTAAAATTGCTCTTCTGTTGATTCCAAAGAGTCAGGGCCCTCACGTGGTTAGAGTCCTGGGCTAGGAGTCAAATTCTAAATTTAATTCAAGCCTCTATGAACGTCTTAGTTCTGTACTTCCTCACCATTTAGCCATGTTTCAGTTTTCCCATCTGCAAAATAGGCATAAGATAGCTCGCTCCGCAGAAATACAGACGGCTTTATTCTACACAGGACTGGCATTTTATTAGGGCAGAATATCATTTTACATTCCATAATGGGAATTAAACAAAAGCCCTTTGAGTACGTACCTTGTGTAAACGCCTGTGCGTAAAGGCAGATGAATTTCAGAGGCCAGCAAATACCACCCCCTTCTTTATTATTATTTTTTTTTCTCTTAAGCTAAACAAGACTAACCAGGGAATTCATTTTGGAATAAAAAGACATGAAAGAAAGGGTATTTTAGCTTGCACAATAGTACAAAGAAGAACAAGATCCGTCATGTTTTGCTAAAGAACTCACAGCTGTTTGATTTTATAGTAAAATTACTTTAAGAACTTTGCTAATTCAAAGACAAACCAAACAACTATTGTTGCAGAACTGAACTTCCACGTGCGAGTGGAAAAGTGAAGCTCAGATGACTCTGCCCCAAAAAATCATATTGAAAATACAGAGCAGTTTTGTTCGGGCTGGGTGGGGGAGCGGCTTTTCTTTAAAGGGAAGACACATAAAAGAGAGAACTGGTGCATTTACTGGCAATAACATGAAAAATAGTTTATGTTCTTGTGTACTTTGCTGCGAACTCTCCCCCAGCTTTTGCTCAAGCTGCTCAGTTTGTTTTAATACCAAGTTTGTTTGCTTTCTGGGGATGGGCCTGTCAGGCAGGAAATTGTCAAAAGGCATACAGCAGAAATGTTAAATAGTGTTTCTGAAAAATAGAATTAAATGCCAATTGGGTAACTGATTATTAAACTTTGAGTTCAGAATTTCATAGTTTTTATTTTTAGAAGATATGGAAAGATAAATTGTGATACCTATAGTTGGTTTCATAAATTCCAAGTTTCCGTATGTTGCCTATTGTCAGAAACAAATAAACTGTTCTAATTTAAAAAATAATAATGGCTTTTCTTCCATATTAGGAAATTATTCAGACTTCTTTACTTGGTTCCTATAATTCCAAACCAGTTGGAACATCAGTCTATTTTTGGTTATGAAGGAACTTTAAAAATGTGGGCATGATTTTTTAAGGTTCTCAATCTCGTAAAAATCAGTTTTCCACATACATAACAGCTCTGATTGTACATATAGTGAAATCATTGTATTCTAGAAAGACAAAGTTCTAATTCCCATATTACAAGCCCCACCCACCCTCACCCCGACAACATCCATCACCACATAGGAGGGCTGTTCAATGTAAATTCTAAAACATATAAAACAGCATACGGTTGTGATTTGCAGCTATTTCTATCCAAGATGAATGTTCTTACCTGTATTTGATTAAACTCTTGTTGGTTTCTGGGTTTTTATGGTCATCCCACCGTATTTCATAGATTTACCACCAGAGGGCGATGGAGAGTTTGCTTACAGCTAACAAAGCTAGAAATGGTTTTAATATCAGCTAAGTGTTTTAGCTTGCTAAGGATTTATTTCTCCGCCTTTCAATTGCCACACATGCAGCCTCTGAGTTTCCACTAACAGCGAATAATAATCCAAATAAAGTTCTTCTGAGGGAAAATATAGACAGCCGGGTGCAGACAAGAGCTTTTGCCCAAATAAGGTTCCCTTTTGTGGAGACCCCATGTGTTAGATAACCATCAACTGACAGTTGGTCATGAGTTAATAATGTTGGATGCTGAAATATGCATACCATGTGCTATAAAAGAGTCTGGAGGACAAAGACAAATACTTCTATAGTTAGATATTAGAAACATACCAGAGGTGTGCATACTGCTTCAAGGGATATAGGTTGAATCCACCAAATAATTTCATAAAAATTATTACCTTATAAACTTTAAACAGTAGAATGCATAATATTCATTGCACTTTTTGTTGATGTTGCAGAGGTCTCTGTCTTAATCTGTCTGCATGCTACTGCCTTAAATGCTATAGCAACTTTTGCCTTCTAAGAAAAGAAAATATTTCCTAAGCTTATTTCCAGTGCCACATTGCTATTCTTTTATTTTTACAATCAGACACATTTTAAGGGAAGTAAAGGGCGGGGGGTGTTCCATGAAACAACCCAGGAGGTTGTGTAGGACTTTGATTTGCATGTTGTGTTTGGAGGGCTGTTAATGTCTAGTTATGTTTCTGCGTTGCTGCTGCCACAGGCATCTAAAGGTGAAGGGGGCGGGAAAAATGGGATCTGATTGGATCTGATTTCAACTCCTGTGACCAGTTATTTGGGAGGATGGAACATTGGGTCAGCTGGGCATTCAGCAGCCATCTTCTCAGGGTGATGCTTATGGTGTTTCTAATGCTAGGAATAAGAGGGCAGGGGGTGGATATGTCTTCTCCTCTGTCCCCAGAGCTCAAACCATTTGTTTTGCTAATTTTTTCTGGACTCATTGGATTGCCTGTCTTCAATGCCTAATCTCACTTTCTATCCTCTATAACCATGGAACCTGAGGCAGCTTGGCCAAGCCAACTAGGCTATTCCCTTGTCTCTGGGCCTGACTGTATCTGACCTCTCTGCTTACTTTCAAATGAAATCTCCAAAAGGCAATACAGAAAGACTGTGAACTTATTTAACAATTTGTGGTTAAGAATTCTCTGCTTAGGACTAGCCACAACCACTCAAGTTCAAGTTCCATTTATTCAGTTTGCACTGAATGAAAATGGGTCACATTATAATACCCAACTTATGTTGGCAACAGAAGAGAATAAGTTGTGAAATAAATAATTGGCCTTTCTCTCTGTCTCTCTTTTATCATTTATCTCTGTCTCTCCCCCAGTCTGTTGTTAAGGCTTAACATTTGGTTTGACATCTTAGTCAAGGAAGTCATGAAATCACATTCTCCTCAGGGCCATGTCATAGCCTTGAGTCAGCAATGACCAGATTTGAATCTCACAAAGGAGATACCTCAAGTTTGATAAAATTCTCAGATACTAACATTTCTACAGAACCGTCCTCCATAACACAGAATAAAATGCTAAATTGTATCAAAACTTTGAATCATGATTTTTGCTGGTTATTCTAGCTTCAGATGTTAATCTTGTTCTGTCTGCTCTTAAACACGTATTTCCAAGGACGTATCTATAATCATAACATTGAATTGTTGACTGAACCAGCATCACCCAAGAGAAAGATAATGCAAACCACATGTAATTTAAAATATTCTAGAAACCACATTTTAAAAGGTAAAAAGAAACATGTGGAATTAATTTTAATAATACATTTTATTTAATCCACTATATCCAAAATATTATCATTTCAATATGTAATCCATATAAAATGTTATTAATGAACTATTTGACTTTTTTTTGTACCAAGTTTTGGAAATCCAGTGTGTATTTTACACTTGCAGTATGTCTCAATTTGGACTTGACATATTTCAAGTGCTCAGTGGACACCTGTGGCTGGTGGGAACTCTATTGGACACAATTTAAATAGCGGGAGAAATGGTTTATATTTTGCAGAGAAGAAGGCCAAAAAATTCTAACCCCTGTGTTCCTCATGAGATTTACATTAGGGTTGCTGATAGTATCTGCCTGTTGTTCCTCTACAATGTAACAAACTCTTGATTCCATTAATGGAGCACCCCAGCTTGCGGGTGGAGTTATAATCATCTGTCCATAGTCAATATATCACCAGGTGTCATGGACCTTGTTGCTTGCTCTCCACCCCAACCCCTGCAACCAGGTTCCTTTCTCTTCTGATTTTGGACCCTCACTCTACCCTGCTCCAGTTCACAACTCTTCCACATGGTCTATGAGTCCCACAGAATAGTTTTAAAATCATTTTCCAGGGTGGTAGCTTCTGTACTTCCATGAATGGATGAAGCTCAGAGCCCAGGAAGGTGCTCTCTCAGAGGGTGCTGGTATCTTTTCAGGAAGGGGAGAGGATTTACCTGAACAAAGAAAAATGCCTCAGAATCTGAGACACACAAACATTGTCATCTTTTTCCTTTTAAGTAAAACATGTCCCTGCTTCTTACATTATATTTTCTTGTAAGGCAGAAAAGCAGAAAGAGAGCGAAAAAAAAAAAGATCTTTTCAGTACTGGTTACATTTGGATTTTTTAAAACAAATTGGGAGCCTATATTTATTTGATGACCTTTTACTTTTTCTTACATGTATGTGTTTTAAAAACTATAATGTCTTTCATAACATATTCTTGCAAGTCTGTAATAAGTTAAATATCTCCATGTTAATCCACATTCACACATACCAAAAAATAAAAATAAAAAACCTCTCACTTATTTCCAAGTGGGGAATGTTTTCTTTAGAGATGTAGCAAATCAATTATCCTCAATATTGAAAATGGAATATCTCATTTCCAAACCTAGAAAAATAGCTGAACAAGAATGTTCTGTTTATATATGAGTTTAAGAACTGTTCTGATATTTACTGTTCTTACAAGGCTATTTGAAAAAAAAATGTAGCTTTCAGTTCTGTGCTGTCATGTTCAATAGTGACACACAGAACATATCAATCATAGACTGGAATGAGAGCATTTATTGATTGTAACAAAAAGAAAAAGGAAGAGAGAAAGATAAGAGGCAAAAAAATTCTCTGTACTTAAGAGGTCCTATCTTTATAACCTTCAGGAATTGTACAGATTAAAATGTCCTACAAAAGCATTTCCAGAGTGGATCTTTAAACATTCTTAAAAAACAGACAGTTATATTAAGTTAATATTCTATTCTGATTACATAGTAGCATATTAAAACTAAATCTGTATTCATGGCCTGGTTTTCCACAGATGGGAGCAGGAGTGTTTCCAAATCCCTTAGAAAAAGCATATAGTGTAGCATTGAAATGACACATTAATTACAATAAGTTGCCTACTTGACTTTCTCCACTGAAAGAGGAGCCTAGGCACAGTGCTGAGACCTGGAAGTGACTCTTGGATACCTGGCATCCGGAGAGATGGACAGGAGGAGAGATGAGCTGCCAGGGGGAAAGTGGAGGTTTGAGTCATTGTGGCTAAAAAGGAACCACATTGGTATTTTCTGGTTTGTGACTTCATTAGAAGACCTTGCAATGAGGGGCTGGGTGATAAGATGAGGATGTAGGAATCAGCGCCTCGGTGTGCAGTATGAATAAACACCGGATAGTGCTGCCACTGTACCCCTAAGGACCCAACTAAATCTGAAGTTGTCTTTCCTGCCCTAATGTCTCTGGACAGAGTAGATGGCATTCTAAGGCAGAGTGGACTTTTCCCATAGGCTGTGACTCTCAGGTAACCAAGGCCATGTTCCCATCCATGCTGTGGTATGTGGACCCTATTATCACAAAGATGAAAGCATTTTTTTTTTCCAAAACAGCCAGGAGTCACCATCCCCACCCCTTTACAAGTGATAAAGGGGACCCCGCCCCCCCTGGTTTCCACTGGTGGATTCTGTGGGTGGCCAAAACAGAGCAGAAGGAGAAGGTGACTATTTGTGAGGTCTGGAACAGATATCAGTCTCCTTCCTCTCTCCAGGATTCTCCCTTTAGCATCAACCCTGTGAAAACCCATCATCTCTCTTCACACCAACACAGGCTCTGAGTACCTGGCCTACTTCAAGTAGTCATGAAAAACTGCTAGAATCCCTTTCTTCTTGGCCAGTGTCCTTGTAAACCTCTCTTCTAGATTTCCATAACATTTTGTAATATGTTGGAACCCACTCTATGATTTTGAAATAATGTCTAGATAATATTTGATAATTTCTCTCCTTCCTCAAGACCCAGAGAAAAACAAGGTTAGAAATCTGCCTATCTCTGCTGATAAAAACTGACTACAAAAGAGCTTTGCTTGTCTTTTAATGCAGAAGCTCATGCAGAAAGCTCCTGTTTTCAAACCAATTAGCAATACAGATGAGCTAGCAAGTCCTGTGCCATTTCTGGGGCGGGGGAAGGGTAGAAGTCAAATAATCTGTGTTTTTAAGTGTTTCTGAGAAATGAAGACCTCCAGGGCAGAGAGAGGGCGGATCAGGAAATAGCTATGCAAATCACATGCCAATGAAATTACTAAAACTTTGATCAGGGGCATTAACAATGCTCCAGCATTCACAAGTATGAAACAGGAGTGAGTAAGACTGGGCATGTTTTGGAAGAGATTACAAGAGTGTTTACTTACATGGTTTGTTGAGCAGTCAATGAAGTCCATGGCTGTTTTGGACTTAAACTGCCCAAGCAGTCCAGGTATGACAAATGTGGTAATACATTCCACTCTCATTAGTGGCTCTTGGGGATCTCAATGATTTTGACCAAGAGCCAAAATGACTGGACTTTAATAAAAGTCCCCACCACCACCCTCTTTCTAACAACCTAAGTGCTCACCCTTTGGGGAGGTAAAACTGGGACCTAGAATCTGTGACAGCATAGTTCATTGGAAATGCTAAATTGTAGTTAGTGACTCAAGCAATGTGGGGTAATAGTTTGGGCTAAAGCAAACTTGGAAACTCAAAGCCCAGATTTTCATAGAGCCCATGACATCCAGTGTGATCTACCTGATAAACTGGAGAACATCCATCAGTGGTTGGTAGTTGTTCTGGGCTGTGTGGTCTTGGTGGCATTTGGAAGTGAGGGCATTTAAATCTGTCTCTAGCATCTTGGCTCACAACTCCAGACACATCTTTTCAAAGCCTTTATTTGGGGGTGGGGGGAGGAATAAAGGAAACCGTCAGAACAATTACCAAATAACCACTCTGACTGCATTGTTTTGCTATGTCCATTGCTTGAAATTCATTATTTAAAGTTTGGTTGTCCTACAAGATCAAGTTGTTCTTGTTAATGGCCCTGTGTGTTAGTATCTCAAACAATACAACTGCTTCTTAAGTATTTCTGTTGGGTGTAGAAGAGTGTTTATAAGAAAACAGAATAAAAGTAAAATTTGTATTTTATGAATTTGCAGAAAGATTTAACCAATTAAATGGACATTGAGTACTGACAGGCACTACATGGAATAAAACTGTGGATTTGAAATAAAATTTTCATATATCATTTATGAATTCTTAAGTTAAAGTGTTGGCTTTAATAAAAGCCAAAATGAAGACTGAGAGTTTTTGGTTTCTGTTTTTTTCCCCCAAGTATTTGAAAACTGAAATTCTGTAAGAGATTATCTGTGAAATGCCTTTCTTTTATTACACCCATAAATTTTAGGAGTGGCTTTGATCAAGCATTCTGCCATTCTTGGTTTCTAAATCTTTTACTCATACGTTAATAACTTTAAAAACATTCATCCTATTTTTGTTGTAGTGAAAGAGGAAGTTTCTAAATAGTCAAAAGGGAAACATTGAAAATAGAACAAAGTAAATGGTAACTAAATTAGGTTTTTTTTTTTTTTTTCCTTCTTCCAGAAAGGGCAATGCTCCATGCTGGAACTTGCCAGAGTATTTTAAGATTATTGTCTATAAAGAAAATCTACCAGAGAATTATGATCCTCAACAGAAAGGCATTACAGAAATGCAAAGTATTACCAGGAACACAGACTATACATAGACCAGTGTTTGTCAGAATCTAATACTTCAATCAGTAGAGTTTTTTTTTTTTTTCTTTTCTGCCTTGTGTATAAAATATACACATAGGTGCACATGCGCAAGCACACACACACAACTTGCAAATTAAATGAGTTAACGCTCTGTCAACTTCCTGTAGACATTGACCCTGGGGGTCAAACTCTTAGGAAAATTACCCCTGGTTTTCCATTCCCAGTTCCCAGTCCCCGCCAACCTGCAGTCTCACAAAGAATTTCTCGAGAGAATATGTAGCTGCATTGGCAACAAAAATCCTCTCTGCAAAATGGGAAGAGAGAGTTGCTAACTGATGAGTCAATCCAGCTTTTATAGCAGTTTATCTTCATGGTATTTCCAAGAGCATAAATGCTATAAAAAGAGAGGGGGTGGGGGGGAGAAAGAGAGATGGCCACGACAGGAAGAACACAGTAGAAAAAAACAGGAACATTTAAGCCAAAAGCAATTTACTTTGCCAGTAACTGGTTACATTTCCTTTGTTTTATTATTATTATTGTTACAAGAGTTGAGGCTGAGATGAAAGTTTCCCACACCTGCACTGCCCGAACACACAACTTGTCTGAACTTGTTTTGCACTGTCGTTGAGAAAATAACTATAATCCATTAATATTTGAAAATATTGAAAAAAAATAAAGAAGAAGAAAGAAAACAGCACAAAAATGAATTAGATGTCAGAGTAGCCTGGATGGCTGGAGGTGGTTTGGTTCTCTGGGGATTAACACCCCTGACTTCGCGAAGGTGAATACTTGTGAATTTCTTATCATTGAGTAAGAGGAAGAGATGAGCAATTGGAGAAAATAATTCTTTTTAAACCACAGAGATCTTTTCACTGATTAAGCAGAAGAGTCACAGGCCCACTGTAAAGGGGTAGTGTGCATCACTCTGGCAAAGTTTTAGTGGCTTTCCTGAAGTCCTGTCACCCACTGCTAAGTCTAGACTAGACTGAGGGGACCCTGTTCTCTGTCAAGTCAATGGGATGCAGAGTGCTTGCTGAGATGGGTATTGTGCAGTATTTGAGAGTATTTTTATGCTTACTGGTGACAGCCACCTCAAGTTAATATGAATACCTCATTATGAGACAGAGTGAGTATGTATGTCTATTAGAATCTGCTTAAAGCAGAGGCTCTGGATAAAGTCCAGTTGCCTGGGTTGGAATTCCACTATCAATAACCATTTGCATGACCTGAGACAAGTAATTTCATCTCTGCCTCAGTTTCTTGATCTGTAAAACAGGGATAAGAATTTGCATCTCCCTCATTGGTTTCTCGTAAATTTTGAATAAGTTATTGCACATAAAGCATCCTGAACAGTAACAAGCATACAGCAAGTATGAAGTATTAGCTACTTTGGTTATGGGTATGTAATATTGAAAATATTCATACAAAAAGCACTTACTGAACTCTATGATGAGCCAGGCCAGGCCAGGGCAGGGGATTATTTACGCATAGAAGCACAAGTAGCTGTGCATTTATTGCTTTGCACTGTTAATTGTTTAAAGAACTGTCAGGAACCAAGTGTGTACCAGGGAGTGTACCACTGGCTCTGCAGAACTTTGTGAATAGAGATTAGTCCAACCTAAAGCACCAAAGCTGCTACAATTCTGGAATCTTAGACTCTTGGCTTTCTCATATGTATATAGTCCTTGGCTTTCAAGAAGAGGGTAAATATGAGTCCATCCAGGGTGATTGGAAGGAGTGGAGCTGTTTCTTAAGTAAATAAATAAAAATTCAGAGCCCACCCTGCCCCTGGCCACCATCACATCATGGTGTATTTACTTTGAATCACTGGCCTAGCAAATGATTTGTTTTACTGCTCCCAAGGAGAAAAAGATGAAGTCTGGAAACCAGAAATTCCTCTATCCTCAAAAGCCAGCCCCTCAATCCCAAAGTTTCAGCTGGGGTCTTTTGAATCCAAAAAGTCTTCTTTTGTATTTTGGGGATTCTTGCCTAATGTTTACTGCTCCTCTGCTTCTAGGACATTGAACACTTGTGGTCTTCATTTGTTCATTGCATGTAGGACAAGGATATGACCTTACCAAGATGCCAAACACAATGGCTCAACAGTTATCAGGAGGCCTCCTATCCCAATTCACAGTGCAACTTCAAGTCATTGGCTTATGTTCTATGAGCATCAGCACAAGTCATAAAGGTGAATGCAGTTTGACCAGTGTCCAGAATCCCAAGTATACCACATGGTCAGGTTGGCCAGCCCAGTTCATGAGGTTGCAAAGAATATGTGGCCATCTTTATTTTCATTAGTCACTTGTTCATTCCATAAATTTGTTACATAATGCCACCCCCTGAGTGTTGTGCTGGGGCAGATAAGAGCTGAATGGACACGGTCCTGCCCTTAAGGCCAGTCCACTATAATTATAAGCCAAAAAGCACAGCTCCAGCACATGAAATTTAGTGATATGTTCCATAAGAGAAGGATAGCAAAAGAGAGGGGAGGCTTAAAGACAGAGTTGAGTTCGAGCCTTGAGATACTAGTGAGAATTACTTAATAGTACCTGAGATACACAAGTACTTGTCCTATTAGGAACCAAAGGTTTTTGCTCTCAATCAAATTCCATTTAGAGTTTCAGTTTATGTGACCAGAATATTTGGTGCTAGTCTGTTCTAAATTTGTAATTCTCAGAATCTGCTGGGGAAGGACTTGTGCTTCTTTGGGTTCTGAAAACAGCTCAAAGAATGGAGAAAATAGACTCAGTTGGGGGATGACTTCTTGTGGGTTCCTGGAACCTTTGCCTTTGGTATTTAAAATGGCATGTTCAATGCAAGTTATCTTTTTCAAAAAAGGCCTTTGGGATTTGAAAGCTTTTCTGGAAATAAATGCCTTTTAGGTTTTAAGTGCTTTTCACCAAAATGTTGGGAGGGGAAGATGATAGTAACAAGTCTTAGAACAGAGGGGATATTGTTCTGGGACTTGTGATGAAATGTCTCAGACCTGCTCCCCCAGCCGACCCCCCCCCCCCC
>NW_025999864.1:4120193-4148239 GCF_001458135.2 Marmota marmota marmota
CACACACACACCTCCTTTCCAGTTCTGTTTGTTTCTGTCAAGTTTTTCTGCTGGGCTATTATTTTGATAAGGGACATGAAAGTACATCCTTTCCTGGGGGTCATTAAAGTCTTAACACTTGGGTCACTTGTGGAAAAACTTCTGTGCTACACAAAAGTCTTCTAAACAAAATAGCCCCCACCCTGGCTCCAGGCTGTGGACCGTGTCAGATTCATGGAACGTGGCATCACGCTCCAGTCAGAGGAGCAAGAGGTCAGGATCCACAAAACAGGCCGGATGAAATCACCAGCCCCAAGAGCGGGGAGGTGGAGAGAGCAGAGCCCTCCCTGCCAGTCTGGCAGCTCCAGCAAAGTGCTCAGAGCTCATCCCACACACTCGGTGCTAGTCACTGCCGAGTGTTTACATGAGTAATGGAGCTGCCGGGGGAGGGGAGTTGTAAGCAGAGACCGAGCCTCGCGGGGAGCATTCACAGGGAGGCTGACACACACGGAGTAGAGACTTCAGGGATGTGGCCGGGGAGCAGTCACATGCTGTAGCTTTCATGAACACAGACATCAATCAGGCAGATGTTTGTCGACTGGAATGGGTAATCTCTACTTTCTCTTTGCTTGATTTTGTTTGTGAGCTTGTTTACCTTTGATAATTCCGGGCTGGCTTTCTGGGATGGACTTTCAGACCAATGTTTTGAGGAATGAGATGAGAGCGGGACTGGGAAAGGGGACCTGAGCCCCGAAACCACTTTTGGAACTTTTTGTTTTTGTTTTGTTTTTCTCTCTTGATTGACAAGGCATCTAGCTCTCTCTCTGCCTTGCTGAGCTTCACAGCAAAAACTGATAACCGCAGCAGAAAAATGAAATTAAAGGGATTAATTGTGTCTGTAAAAAGAGTACAAATGTAAAATATCCTAAAACCACAGGTTAAACTGCTTGTCATAAGTGAGATTTAACAACAGTGAAGAGGGTTTCGCGTTGTTCAGATTGGACATTGTCATAATCATCTCTGGAAGTAATAGAAAGTGTCGGGTACCTTTAAAGGTCTGAAAGAAGTTGCCGGGATTGAATTCATGAGTTTGGAATTGTTCAAGGGCAGTTTGGTTAGTTGGTTGGTTTTAATTTTGCTGGACTTGAGTGACTGATGAAATCAAATGTGAAAGCTGCTGCCGGACAGTCACAGCACTCCATAAACAGCAGCCTCCCCCGCCCCACTACTTTTTGTACAGATCTTAAAAGGGACCAAGCTCAACATCAAGGATGAAATAGAACTGATTTATATCTTGTCTATGGCTTTTAAATAGTTTAACCCCAGTGGAATCAAGTTAACCCCAGCATAATCTTTGGGATTTATTTTAAATAACCCTCTAGATCTTCGTAAAAAATATATTGAGAAAGAAAAGAGAACATGCTGATTTAAATGTATCTCCCAGATTTATTGAGATTTGAAACATGCTGGTCATGATGTTATTAGTAAAAACACATAAAAATACTTTCCAGTTTATTATTGTAAAAGACTCCATAGCTTGTGCTCTCTCCTTCTCTCTCTCTCTCTCTCTCTCTCTCTCTCTCTCTCTCTCTCTCTCGTTACTCTGTATGATAATTTGAGAAAATGTTCATGTCTCCAAACACTTTCGAAGAGAGATGTTTTCAAGTGTTAGATTACTATGATACATAATGTGCTGGCATTATCACTTAGGTTTCAGAAAACAAGACACAAAACCAAATACACAGAATGATCTTGAAGCCCAGTTCAGGGTTATCTTTCAGCCTCAAATGCTTCTTTTCTAACGGTGGGGAAGGGCATTTTTCTTATCATCATCCTTTAGTCTTCATTTTATTTATATTAATTAGACATAGTCAAGTATAATCACTTAGCTTTGGGAAATGTACAGAGGGGGATAGTCTACCCAACTGCAGCCCTCCAGAGAGAGAAGTATCTAATGAGAGTTGGCTGCCACAGATATGTACATTTCTCTGAACAACTAGAGGATATCACTGCTATAAGATTGTCTTTACTGAGGAAAGCCATGCCAATGAAAATGTATATCAATTATTCTCCATTTGTTTTCAGCGCCAAATCTTAAAGGCAGACCACGCAAAAAGAAACCGTGCCCACAAAGAAGAGATTCATTCAGTGGAGCTAAGGATTCCAACAATAATTCCGATGGTAAAGCTGTTGCCAAGGTATGATCATTCACTCCGTGGTATTCACTTTGATGCATTTTTTCATTTTTTTCTTTTTCTCTTCATCTTTCTGCTCTTGTGCCTTGGTGGCAGTTTTCAATTTAGAATTGGACTTTGGTATTCAGAGCTTTTGAAAGCACTATGCATGTCTGTTCTTGCCACCTCCCTTCCCTGGTGTCTGGGGGTGGTGGGAGGCAGGCATTTTGATTTGTCAACAGAAAGGCTTCCCACCTCCCAGTTTGGCCTGTTGGATAAAGGACAGATGATTAAGCACCCACGTCACTGAGGCTGAGATTTCATAGTAGGTGACACAATGACATAGTTTACTCTGCTCGAATCAAAAATAGACCAGCTGAACCATACTCTTTCTGAAAGTGTTCATCTAAATATGTTTCAGAGATTAGCAGAGGATGAAATTAGAAATGGCTAGAATTAATCTTTTTAGTTATGTACTTTTCAAAGTCACCTCTAATTCACATTAGAATAAAATTAAAGATACACAGTAAAATATTTATATGTATACGTATTCTCATATATCTACTTCTATGTTTTTAAAAATCTCTGTTAATGAAGAAAGTCTCAATTCCAGGCCCCCTTTGACCCAGACCATTTTGTGTAAGCATTAATTAGAATCTTTATAGTGTGCACCCATAGTATTTAGCACCATGAAAGGTGAAAAGTCACGTCATATTTTTAGACTTATCTTTTTGAATTTTGTGGGATTGGGTCAGATTTCCATGTTCCGGTCATTGGTTTGTGTGTGGGTGTTGTTTCTGAGCCAAAGACAGCAATAATCCGTTTGCGACCTGAATTGAATACCAGATTTGAACTGACAGCACATTTCCAGATGGAAGAACTAAACTTTTGAAAATGGGAGCATTTGGATTATTGATGAATTTGGAAGAGTTTGCTGTAGGCAAAAAAAAAAAAATGAATTCTGTGTTGACATTCTACTATTTATCTCCCATGTACTCCACCCCTTTCTGGGTGTAATGAAGTAAGTCTTAGACATTCACATTCCATAAATCTTATCTTTGCATATGATTGTTTCATCAAGAAGTTCTGAAGACTTCTTGGGTAGGATTTCTTCATGCTTTTATGATTCTAAAGGGTTAAAAAGAGCTCAGTAAGTAGAAATGTGCCGTTTCCAATTGACCTTCTGTTAGTGAGTGCACAAGGATACCACAAAGGACATTTTCTTGTGAGCTGGACAGGGCCCTAGAGCTCCCTACCTAGGGCTTTGGTTCTCATGGTCTTGAAGGATGTCAGCTGGAATAGTTTATCCTTGTGATATGAACATAATATAGTTTGCAAGTTCCTGCAGATTCTGCATAGTGGAGCAAGAAGGGTTTAGACCTGTCACATTCAGCAGAGTGGGTACTGCCCATGCCTCATGTTGATGCCGGTCCACACCTGAAGAGTGACATCATGTGTTTACTCCAGCATATATTGTGCCTGAGTCCAGCAGGATGAAGCTACTTCCCTAGTGCTTTGGAGTTACTATCAAGTATGCCTCTGGGGATTTTCTAAAACTCATACAATTGATCTGAAAGAACACTGCTTCCAAAGTTCCTCTCTACAGAAGGCAGCTCGGACTCATATGCAGGCTCACAAAACTGAGGAAGACAGGAGCCTGCTCTAAGGATGGGTCATATTAGATGTCCACTGACTTATTCTCATTAGGAGGGATGGAAGTCAAGCCTGAGATTTCTAAGTGACCCCTTCACCCCACCTTGTACCACTGCTGTCATTCAGAATTTTTACAAGGGACACATAACCCATCTGTTGTTCATGTGCTGGGTGAATGTCATGCAGCAGTCAGCTCCTGGGGACTGGTCAGATGGCTTGGCTCCTTTTGCAGTCTTGGATTAGAGTCCTGCCTTGGTCATTTCCAGTGGGTCTCCAAAACCACTTCAACTCACTGAGGAAGATTGATTGATAGGTGTGAAGTGTGGTGAGCTCGTCTGTTAGTACCTGTCTAAAAAACAGAACCTAAAAAACTAACCTACAGAGTGAACAAGCCACATCTGGGACCAGGACAGCTATTAAAATGGCACTTGTTTCTTAAAGTGGTCTTTTCCCATGAAATGCTATAGTAGAGAGTATAAGCTGTGACCATCTCTTCATTTGCTGAACTGGAAGGAATATGTTAGGCGACCATGAGCTGTTTGACTTTAAGGGCTGTGTGACTCTTCTTTATTTTTATTTTATTTTTTTAAAAAAGTGCCTCAAACAGACCTTTTCTAACTATGGATAAGTACCAGCTTCCTGCAGCTCCACACAGCAAAGCTCCTAGAGTGGGACCCTCTGGGTTTGTATTCGTGCCTGGTAATTTGCCTGTCACTATCAAAAGGTTGCAGTCTCTTCAAGGAGTACATGATGGCAGCTTTGCAAGACCCTGTTTTCCCAGGGAGAGAGAATTTTATGACTTCTCAAAGACAGCAAAAGTCACATGGGGAGAGAGCTACCAGTTATCTGAAGACATTCGGTTTAAATCCTGTCTTTTTTCTGGGATCATTTTAAAGCAGCAGATCTGCAGCCTTGTCTTGTTCTTAGAGCAATCTGCTCTAGATAAAACTTGGCCTAAGTTGCTAATGAAAGATCTATATTGATAGAAGGCAAATATTTCCCTATACCTTTCAAGCATTTTCCAAAGACCAGAAGTGTGTAACAGGTGGTTTATATTCAAAAGGGAACACAGAGAAGGACACGATGGTGTGCAATATTTACTTTTACTTCAATCACAAACATACTCTAATATTTCACAAATGCAATACTTCCATTATTTTCAATACTTTTCAAGTCAATTGCATCTCAGAACTATCCCCAGGGATTATCCTTGCTTCACCAAGGAATAAACTGAGAGTCACCTAGCAAATCAGTGGCCAAACCAAGATTAGAACTCTAGCTTGTTTATTACTAGTTCAGCATATCTTGCGGCCCCAGTTAAAGACTAGATTAGTTATAACTCAATCCCGTGGAAGGATGTGGTTAATATCAAATAGGTGGTGGTTCATTGAAAACATTAAATGTTGATTCTCTAATTAGTACTTCCTCAATCACTTTGGAAACCCCAGAGCGCTTAGTGAACGCAACAGGTGTACAGTGTTCAGGTCAGGAAAAACAAATCTAGTAATTAACTGTCACTATCAAAAGGCTGGGCTTTCTCAAGGTCAAAATGAAGACTAGCTCATGTTTCCATTCCACCTGCACTGCAATAATTCAGTAGATTAAAATACTGAGAATGTGTTGGATAAATGTAGAAAAAAAAAGTGTAGAAAAGAACTTGGTCCTACCCAGAAACAGAATAATACCTTAAACTTATATAAACTAAAAAAAAAAAAATAAGTAAAAATAAAAAGTATCGAGCTAGTGGCAGCCGGGAAGCCACTGTTTGCTTGTTTGCTTCTTGCTGATAGCTGGTCTCCTTGGGTGCAGCATGCTGGGGCACCCACTGAGATCAGGATGCAGTTCACCAGGCAGCACCCTGGCTTCACTGGGAGCCTGTGCTGTGAAGCAAGGGGTGGGAATTATTTTGGACCTGGTTACTCACCCTGGTGGGTTTTCCTTCTGTTTCTGGGTGTTTCTACACAAGTGAGGCACAGTGTTAAACAGCTCTCTAGACATTGAAGAGCAAACTTCATAGTCCCTAAGCAGTGGTGCTTCTGACCTAATAATAGAGATAATCTGTCCATTACCCCTGCAGATTTAAGCCTCAGCCTGTTTTACCCACAGTCCTTAGTTCTACTCTTGCTATACCAGACTGGAGTTTGGAGCTCTCTCTATACCAGAGCTCTAAGCCCACTCATCTGCCCCGCACCAGCCATTTGACAAGACCCATGACCATTCTCAGTCTCAGTTTTCTCCACTGTAAAATGGAGCTAGATATCTCCTTTTTTTCAATTCTTATGGACATGAGGGTAGGCTCTCTGAAACCATAGCCTTGTATCTAGCTCATCGTGGGTGCTCAGTTGATGTAGGGTTTCCTTCTCTTAGCTTTATGTACAATAGAAGGAATGAAGCTCTTTTATGATTTGAAAACCACCTAGTCTTGTATTTTATGTCTCACTTGAAAAATCGCATTTCTAAGTGGTAAGTTTTGTAATGCCTAGTAATAAGATTTACTTTTTTAATTAAAAAGTTCATTTTGACTGCAGATTTTAACATTTTTATTAAGAGTGTCGGTAAAGCATAGTGTATTAAAACCACAAACCCTAGAGTTCGACATTAAAGGCAGAGTTCAGTTCCAAACTTACCACTTGTGAATTTGTGTATGTTCATATAAACTTGTACATGTTTACATGTTACTCATTCTATCTGTACCTCAGTTTCCACTTTCATAATTTGAGAATAAGAACCTACCTCACCAGGGGCTGTGAGCATGAAATGAAATAATCAACATCTAAACACCTCTTACAATAGACCCTGGCCACCTAATAAACACTCCAAAAGGGCTGAAAGGCGATATAGATTAAAACTAGAGTGATTTTATGAGCCATCAAATAATAAATTTCATCAGAACTTTGGACCCAACAACCTAGAATTTGGCAGTGAAAGATGATGACGGCATAAAGTTTCACAGGATGTTTGCCTTCATATAATACCACAAAGTACCAAAGTATGAGAAGATTGTAAGTAAAACTTCTACATGGAAAAAAAATTGTTTTAATCTCATTTCCACAGCCCCTTAAAAATTAAAACCTTATCTAGAGGCCCCGCTGAAAGAGTTGTGCATGAAGTTTTATTTTTCTAGGACCAGTCTAACAACATCAAACTAATGTGTTCACTTGAGAGAATAAGCAATAAAGAAAACCCTCGCAGAAGATGCTCCCCTTTAATACATAAGCTTGGTCTTTTATGTTCTTCGTGCTTGGAAGGAGAATCTGCAGGGAAAGAATAAGGGTTCAGAAATCTGAAATGGAGAACACTGTAGAATCTGTGGGGCATTTTTATTCATAACATTTCCTCAGCACTTGCCCTCTTCCTGCCCGATGTTAGATATGGAGATGTAAAGAATATTGGAATGTACGCATTCCCCATGGGCGCGCTTGAACTCCAAGTCTGACCCTTTGTACTTCCCCCTTTTACAATTAAAATAGCTCAGCAACTTAGTGTTATATTTAACAACCATCAAAGGCCTCTTGTAGAACATGGCAGCGAGGAGGGAACATTAGGTTAGCAGCTCCACATGCCGAGCTCCATATCCGCCTGTAGTGTGGAAGGAAGAACATCTGGAGCGCTTACCGCCATTTATTTCTTAATCATAGAGCTTTTCACTCACTCTTCTTGAGTTTTTAGCTGACCTCGACTCTGTCTTTTGTGGCAAGTGAACATCTTCTATTATAGTCTCAGAGCCGACTGAAAAGCAAGAAGTCCTCATTAAAGAGTGGGGTCTTTTGTTTCCTACTGAGGGTGTATTCAGGCGTCACCCTTAGGTGACAGACAGAAGAGACCTGGCTGGCTTTCATGTTACCAGTATGGGCTGGCATTGGCTTGTTTTTCCAGGTTGCTGGCAAGAATAGCAACAAGATAAGTTTACCAAACTTGTCATTCATTTTGATACAAAGTGTAACAAACTGGGACAATTTATTTAAAAAGCAAAGTTTGTTCAAGGACACAGATAATATCCCTTAGGGGGGAAAAAAAGATGTGTCAAGAAGCAGACAAAAAGGTTCATACAAACACTATTTCTGGCTTCAGCATACTTGTAAAGAGTCTAAAAGAAACTGGTGTAGTTAAGCAGACTACAGGCCACTGGCCACCTGTTTCTGTCAGTAAAGTTTTATTGGAACATAGCCACACCCGATCATCTACATGTTGCTCTTAAGCTAGAACAGAGTAATTCTAACAGAGACGACAGGGCCCCAAACTCTAGGATATTTAACATGTGGCCCTTTACAAATTGACCATCCCCTGATCCTAGGATAGTTCACATGTGATGATACTTCTAAAAAGCCATTTCAGGGCAAGAGTAATTTACTGGTTTGTCCTTCCCACTCAGGGTAGTGTCACCAGCCATGTCTTTGTAAACCCTCAAGTGCTGTGCCTGATTTGATGTGGTGTATTTTCTGTTTTCCAGGTGAAATGTGAGGCCAGGTCAGCCTTGACTAAGCCGAAGAATAACCATAATAATTGTAAAAAAGTCTCCAATGAAGAAAAACCAAAGCTGGCCATTGGTGAAGAGTGCAGGGCAGATGAACAGGCCTTCTTGGTGGCACTTTATAAGTACATGAAAGAAAGGAAAACGCCAATAGAACGAATACCCTATTTAGGTTTTAAACAGAGTAAGTATACTGGTTTTCATTTTTGAAACATCAAAATTGCTCAAATTCTTTGAAATGGGGAAAAAGAAGTTCTGTTTTTTGGGTTTTTTGTTTTTTTCTTCTTTATTTGGAATTATGTTGAAATCCAAATCTGGGGATGGTGTTCTCTGTTTATACTAAATCTCCAAATTGTCCCAGCCAAGAATTTTTTTCCCTGCCTCTTTCCGCTACATTGTTCCCTTCTGGGACAGTTGCAGTGAGATATTTATAGGTTTGAATCCACTGATTATGACTGGAAATAGACATGTTGAAAGTTTTCTTATTTTCTGTTTTGTCAATTTTGAGTGCCTGTAACGCCTTTCTTGTGAGATAATAATATGACGTAGCCTTATCAGGCCAGATGTTGCCTGTGAAAAAGACAGCATATGAAAGGAAGACATTTAAAGATGGACAAAACAACCACAAAGAGAAAACACATTTCCTATGTCCCCAGTTTGTTAAAAGATAATAAAAATAGGACTTCAGGGGAGACAAGAAATATATAGATTTGAACAGAGGTCCCAGTTTTGAAAAAGTTCGAGATGTACATCTAAGTATTGTTGTGTACAAGTAGACCAGGGAACTCAAAGCCTAGCAAAATTCCATATCAAAAGAGAAGAAATCCTGGTGTTGCCCTGAGTTCACCACTGAATATATATTTTGCCTCTGTCTGGATTTAGTGGTGCACAAAGCAATGAGCCTCTGGCTTGAAATAGTATTTTCTCTAAACGCATCTTCCTAGATTAAAACCATGTGTCATTTTGATGAAGAATGTCAAACCTGTATGTTTTACATAACAATTTACATACCTAATAGCAATTGGCACTGATTGCAAGAGAACACTCACAGCCATTATAAACTTATATAACTACGAATGATTACAATGTTTGTCTGAAAACTGGTTGCTTGAAATAGAAGTAAAATTAATGTACTATGAACAGCTTTGTTGCATTATGCATTGGTTCAGATTAAATCAAGGCCGAGGCAGGGCTCTTGATAGCTTTGAAATAGTGCAAGGTTCAATGAGGCTTTGCGAACACGTTGTGTCAAAGAGCCTTTTTTTTTTTTAATTTTCATTTTATTCATTTCCCTTACCACAGAATAACTAGAAGTTCAATTTTTTCCCTCTTATAAATAAAAGAATCAAATCTGTAGCAGTCACATTCCATGGTATTTGCTACAAATGAAACAAGGTTGCTGGCAGTTGGGCATAATTGTTTAACAGTATAAATGTATACAAATCCTACAAAGAGAATCTGGAAAAAAAAAAAAAACATTAGCAACATCACACAGGCAAATTAGGGGACTAAATGAGCTCATGACTCAGTTGTTCTGTGAATGAACATCTTCCTTCCCTTTGACCTATGGTAAGGTGGTTGCCTCCCACATGAATTACTTGTTTTCTTTGTCATTTATTGCAAGGGACCACGTACTTATGAAATACATGTGGTCTGAGCCTTTAATATAGTGTTGCCATCAGACAGTCTTAATATTAGGAAGGTAATCATATATTAAAGTGGCTGTAATTTATTGATCCCAGAAAGGTCTTATCTGAGGGAAGCATTACTTATTACTGTTTAGTCAATGGCTTCTTTCTAAAGACTAAGTAAGACCAACCCCAATTTTGAAATCCTGGCACATTTTCCCAAGGTCACTCTAATTCAGCTTTTTTTTTTTTTGCTCTACTGATGGCAACAGAACTAAAATTATGTTGTTCTTTATCCTGAAACCAGAACCTCTCTGTAGTTTTTTGACTGTTTCTTAAGAAATATTTTAAGTGGTATAATAGATTCTGTTGTTGAATGCCCTTTGGCAAAATATTTCCTAAGAATTTAGCTCTCTGGGATACATTAGTATTTCTTTTTTTTTTTTTTCTCTTTCTCATTGAAAAACAAAACAAAATGTTTTAATTGACATTTCTTGGAATTATGTTAATGCAATGCTTATCTAAATACTTATTGTCCCTCTAACAGTTAACCTTTGGACTATGTTTCAAGCTGCTCAAAAACTGGGAGGATATGAAACAGTAAGTGTTTAAGCAACTTAAATGAAATAATTTTGCAATCTAACTTTCCCCCTCTCTTTGGCCAAAATGGAGAAAATGCAAAAGCAAACCATCATTGACTGCCTTTTCAAATGGCTCTACACTTTTGGGGGTTTACTGGGCTGCTTTTGGAAACAGTCCCAATTAGTTCCAGGTTTGGCAAAATTGTAAACTTGTCGTAAAAACTACAAGTGGAAAACATATGTAACTCTCCCCTGTCAGGGAAATTAGTTGGGTCTGTAATTTTTTCCCATGTTGAGAAAGGGCTATTATTGTACAACAAGCCAAGATTGCATAAAAGAAATTTCCCTTGGCAACATACCTGACATCTGTTCATGTCTAATATGGGAAATGTATTAAAGGCTTTCAAAAGTAATCAGGATTGGCCATTAAGGAATAGAATGCAGCAGAATCTCCTTTCGTTCTAGGGCAAAGAAGCTTTATTAGACAAGGGTCACTGCAGCATAAACAGGAAGTTATCAAACTTATTCAGAACAGGCTCTGACACTCTTTATCAGCTAATTCCAACTGACAGGAATGGGTTATTTTTAGCCCTCGGGAAAATTTGATGGCCACGGATTTTTACAGCATGTATTCTGAACCAATAAAATGTTAGAGCAACAAACCAAGATTAAGATCTTGAAATAAGAAAAAAGAGCTGCATTAATATAGCACACAGAGATGACATCTGTAATAAAATCAATTGACATAGGAAGATGTCGTCACTGGAAATATTTTCTCCTCCACACAATGATCAGATTAAGTTGTGCCGTTTCTTCTGCAATTGAGTAAGAAATTATTTTTTCTTTCCTTAAGAAGTAATCTGGAATATCTCTGTACCATAGTAAAATGACAGTAAGAGACAGAGTCAAGAAAATGAAATTTATTTTAGCCCAAACACAACAACCAGTGTTTCTTGCCAGATAAAGCATATTGTTCCATAAACTAATATCATGTTTTGATGTTAGAGGCTTGGGATGGGAAAAGATGGCAAACATTATGTGATTCAGATAACCTGGTATTTACTATAGAGATATCTGCTATGAACCCTGACTAGAAATTCTTTGATATGATTATATGTATATATAAAATATTTATTTGATATATGGGGTATATGTGTGGTTTATAAGGAAATACAATACTCACATGAACTATATATAAAATGTGGATTTCATACACTTGAATTTACTTGAAATATTTGTTTTACCAAGTACCCTGTGTAAAAATAAATACAATAATTTTCATTTGATTGAGTCTGTTGATAGGACCAGAATATAGATTCCTTGTCACTGTAGCTCATAGTTTTCCAAAATCTTAATTATAGCTTTCATCCATGTGAAAATGATGATAACTTAGTAGTCAACCTCATAGCCTAGACTTTTAAGTCTAAATCTAAATATTAAGAATAAGAGAATACATTTTTATGAACCGTGATTGCACATAGTTACATGATATTGCACAACATTATGAAATATCTTTAAAAAGAAAACTCAGGAACTTTTTGTTATTCACTGATAGGAAGAGTGCCAGCACATTTCACAGAATCAGTTTTTCCTGCTTTTGTATCTTCTGTATCTTTACAAAGATTTTTTTTTTCCCCATGAGACAGCAAGTTGATGTAGAATGTACAGAAGAAACTTCTGATAAGTTTCAGGGCATTTGTGGAATCTTTCAACAAATAATATTTATTCTTTCGTTGAATGAATGAATGACTGTAGGATCAGCAGATCACTTGATCACATATTTACAGAATACTTGGTGTGTACAAGGCTTGTATTAGACACTGTGGGAAAAGCAAGATATCTAGGCCAATGGTTCTTGTCCTTAAGTTACCATTCATAAGAAACTGTAGATAAAAGAAGAGGTGGAAAAAGATCAGTGCTCTGTAGAGGTAAAGCAATTCCCCTGTGGGGCTGGGAAAGGAAGGCTTGATGGCTCTGATGACATTTGAGCAGATTGGTGGTGGTGGAGGGGGGATGAAAGAGATTTAGAGATAAACGGTCATGGCTTTCCAGAAAGTGAGAATGAATTAAATGATGGTGGCAATGACAACCCCTAGAGTTACTCAGTGGACTGTGGAAAGTGGGGAGCATAGAAGGTTGCCACCTCCCATCTCTGGTGATAAGAGTAGCTCTTCTCTCTGTGGGCGGCAGGGGGTGGGGAGCTCACTTTCACAAGTGGAAATTTATGCTGCTTTTAGGCTGATAAAGGAAGGGCAGAGAGGTCTTCTTGCATCTATTGATTCTCAGTTGCCTTCATCTTAGATGATCCTTATGCCAATTTGCATATTGGGGGATGACATAGTCTGATCCCCTTGCTTGAGGTGGGAGAAGATAGAAGTCCAGATTACACATTGGTATCTTCCCTCTAGCTGGTTATGAACAGTTTTGTTTGTTTGTTTGGTACTGAGTCACATCCACAGCCCCTTTTTAATTTTATATCTTGAGACAGGGTCTCAATAAGTTGCCCAGGGTCTCACTAAATTGCTGGGGATGTCTTCGAACCTGTGATCCTCCTGCCTCAGCCTCCTGAGCCACTGGGATTACAGGCAAGCACTGCCATGCCCAGCAATGAACAAAATTTTTAAAGAAATTCCTCCCTATTTCCTTTCCAGTTTCCTTCCTTCATTGATGCTTCATGCTACCTATTAACCCTATAGGCATCTAAATTCAACACTGCCATCCTGCATCTAAGCTTCCATAACTTCTATGTATAGAATATAGTTTTCTCTTGGCATTTTTTGTTTGGTTGGTTGGTTTTTGTTTTGTTTATTTGTTTTGTTATTGCAGATTGAACCCAGAAGTGCTTAACCACTGAGCCACATCTGCTGCCCTTTTTACTTTCTTTTTCATTTTTATTTTATTTATTTGTTTATTTATTTTTGACCAGGGTCTCTCTAAGTTGCTTAGGGCCTTGCTAAGTTGATGATGCTGTGTTTGAACTTGAGATTCTCCTGCCTCAGCCTCCCAACCCACCAGGATTACAGACATCTGGGCATATTTTTTAAAATATTTTATGTTGTATGTGGACATAATAACTTTATTTTGTTTACTTAGTTTTTTTATGTGGTGCTGGGGATCAAACCCAGTGCCTCATGCATGCTAGGCAAGAACTATACCACTGAGCCACAATCCCAACCTATTGGCATGTTTTGACTAGTAAAAATCTGAGAAAACTTAATTTTGAAGTCAGTCTAGGAAATGTACAATAATATGCAGAGTCTGAGAATCTTCCACAGCACCTAGCTTCAAAATGGGACCCCAATCTAAGCTAAATATCAAAGATTAGACATTTGACTTTATACATGTAAACATGCTAGAATATTAACATTTCCACAGCTCAGGAGCAGCACCAAGCTTCAGATGAGTATTTTTCCATTCCGTAAAGTGGTGGTCAAAGTTCAACTTAGAGCCATTGCACTCTGAATAAGGGAAGGTGTAGCACTCTCATGTTATGTGTCTTTCTTGAATTGACAATTGTGTAAAAAAAAAGGCTTCTTGCTCTGTTCTAGTTCATATCCTCATTTTACAAATGAGGACACTGGGGCACAGGAAGATGAAATGAATTGCATGGTGTCATCGTGTCATTCTTCAGTCTCTGACTTGCTGAGAATTTTGAACACAATGGTCTCAACCTCCATAGATTCACTGAGAGGAAAGACATTCATAAATGACCATTCCTTGTGCCTTCCATTCCTAGCAATTCCTTATGTATCTAAAATGTTTTCTACATGTTTGGGGCCATGTCTTGGAAAGAGGGTCTAATAACTAGCTTTTGTTAACACCATCTTTCAGTCCATTCAAACTTGAGCTTTACCAGATGGATGAGTTACTAGCTGAGATTTTTTTTTTTTTTTTGGTCTGATTCTTGGGGAAAGAATATGAATTTAGGAGATGGGTCAAAAAATCTTGATAATGTAAATATTCAGTAATAATCACAAAGTGCAAGTTTAAAATTTGTAGATGTATTACTTCTGCTGTTAACTTGTGATTGGATAAAGACATCTTTCTGGAATTCCTTCTGGTTATAAAAAGAGGCCATCTTAATTGGCTTGTTTTTGTTTGTGGTTATAAACTATTCCAAACCTTCTGGTTTGAATTGTGGATTATGGATTATTTCATTTCAGTCCTTCACAACCCTCAAATTGAATTAAAAAAAAAAAAAGAGGAGCAGAAGTTTTATTTTAAGCCTTTATGGCATTTGACTAATGACTGTATACAATCCCCTAGCCTCCTCTGCTTTTGCTGGAAATGTATAAAGTGTCACTTCATTTTTAGGTTTAGAGATCAGAAATGCATTGAACAGATTTGATTTTCTAAAAAACAATATTCTGGCATTTTGATTGGTTGGCAGTGAGGGTTCTTACTCTACAGTCATCTATCCACCTTTTCCTCCCAAACATTAGAGAATGGATCACCTACAATTGAAGAGGCAGAACTGGCGAGCTACAGAAACCTTCACCTCAGTGTCTGGGGAAGCAGTTAACGCTGGAAGAGTAGCTTGGGATATTACCAGGATGCAGCATATGGAGAGTGGTTTGCTAAAGCAATTTCCATTTTGCTAACCATTTGATGGCAAGCCAGACACAATATTTGGAACGAAGATAGAGTAGGGAAATGGGTATTGAAGAAATCTTACCCTGGAGGCGGGGGGTGACACTTGGGTGGTACCTTCTTAAGAGTGTTGGTGAACAGCCTCTTCTCTTCCCACCAGTGAGACAGGACCATGATTTTTCATCTGGAAGAAGTCACTTGTCTTCTTGCTGGAAGGATTAGGCTTTGACATCAAATTCTGGCTTTGACATCCTTTTCAAGACATCCTCTGAATCTAACCTGAGTTTTCTGGACAGACAAAGCCTCTGGCTTAATTCAGAGTTCTCGAGGCCAAAGATGATGTCATGTAGTTTTGAAAGGCTCCAGTTCCTGGAGTACTACCAGGAAAAAAAAGTCATCTTCCTTGAATTCAGTTTGCTCTCAAGGTGTCCTGAGAAAGAGACTGTTTCTCAGAGCAGCCTGGGCAACACTGTGTGCAAGCTCCTTTGACTTCATATTTCCTATGCATTCTCAAGCCATTGGAAGAACTAGAGTCCAAATGATTTCTGATTGCTGTTTCCTCACCGGGCCACAAAAATATCAGCATTATTTCCTTCCCAAATCTTCAAAGAGAGAAATCAAGGCTCCAAGAGTCTTGGGTTACCATAGTAGTTGTCTACAATTTTATTTTTAAGTGACAGAATATTTTCATCAAATAAAATTGTGGAAGGAATAGCTTCTTCCCATTCATTAGACCTGCTCTTGACCAGGATCAGCAGTGTGGAGAGTTAGTTTCAGGCCACCTTTAAAACACCATCTGGGTTCTAAAGAGCAGTATGAAAACCACTACATTTATAAGCAGTGAAAATTTTATGAACATAATAGTCATGGAGTGCTTTTCATAGAGTTCCCTAGATCCTGCCTACACTAGGGAAAGAAGTAACTTTCAAGTGTCTTCAAAGTGAGATTAGAGTCACGTGAACCCAGATTGGTTTATTTTACCTGGGCATGGTCTGCTCGGTTTTTCATCCTGCTTGTGGTTAATTGTGTGGAATTATGCTTCTTGCTAAATTATGAACCCTTGAAAGCAGTAACATTCTTTTTTTTTTTTTGGTAGCAGGGATTGAATCCAGAAGCACTTAACCACTGACCCACATCCCCAGCCCTTTTTTATATTTTATTTAGAGACAGGGTCTCACTTAGTTCCTTAGGGCCTTGCTGAGTTGCTGAGACTGGCTTTGAACTTGCAATCCTGCTTTAGCTCTCCAAGCCTCTGGGATTATAAGTGTGTGCCACTGGACCTAGTGAAATATCCCTTTTTTCCATGGTCTCCTCACCCTCTACCTTCCATCCTCCTCCACATCTCTTTGTAACCTCTCTGTAACCCAACAGGGTCCCCTAAAATGGTAAGCAATGGTAGATGATGATGTCATGAATCCCTGTCATCCAAGTGAAGACCTTGAAAGAGGGATGGGGGGAAGCACAATCCAAGAGAAATAACTGGTTGGATGAATTTGGGCATTTCCTTTTGGAAATGAACAGCTAGACATTCTCTTAAGAACTTAATATAATAAAAGATCAGATTGAAACATAAACATAACCAGGAGGCCTAAAGTTTGGTGAGAGAGTTGATCAAACTAGCCTCGATCAGATTTCCCAGCTGGCTGGGGTTGGGGGCTAGATAGCAAGAGGCAGACATTGGTTTTACCCCAGGTGGGTTTTTAAAGCTAATGCACCCCTAGAGAAGACACTGGACAATAGAATAAAAATCCCAAGCAAATTCATAATTAGGCATAGCTAAAACGTGTTAGGGTCAATGGCAGATTTATGGGAGGTTAAGGGATGGGTCAGGAGAGTCTCCTGCCCTTTCCCCTCTCCTTATTGGTTTTTGAGATCCCTGGTGGGTTTGGACAGTGGAAGGAGTTTAGACATTTCTTACTTTAGAGACCATAGTCATTGTTTGAATATAGAGTACACTAGGAGACACAAAAAAGGAAAAAAAAAAAAAAGATCCGTATGCTCAAGAGAACTGTGTGCTTAAAAAGCATTTAGCTGTTGGGAAGGGCACATTTTATGACTTTGCTATGGAAAGAAAATATCTCAAAATGGTCTGATTCACGCAGGCTGTCCACTGGAATTCAGTGAGCAGAAAGACCACTTTCTCCAAGGTTTAGTCCTGTCTTCACTCCAGATGAAGCCTCCCTCATAAAAACTGTATTGAAACACCAGAACCTGTTAGCCAGGGGGCTAACATAGACCCTGAGCTGGCTGAACATGGCTTATTAACACACAGTGCTGCTTCGAGCTGCCATGTTTTCAAACCTAGCGTGAGGTCTCCTTTTCTCCCTTTCAATAATTCATTATTTATTCTTAAAGCAGGCTTGTCATTTTTATGATAGCAAGAGTTTGTTAGGGTAATTCCTTGTCTAAATGGTATATTGTGGGAGGGAGACAAGGCCAGTGTGCATGCATTAAATGTCCCTATTAGCAGTGGGTTCTCTTGTTTGTCATCTTTTTCACGACCTGTGTTATTTTGTTTGTATATTCCTTAGTTTGTTTTGGGTATCCTCAACTAGAATGTAGTCACCTCCAGTGTCGGGTCTGTTTTTCATTATTGCACCCAACTACTAACATAAGACCTAAAAAATGGAAGATATTTGGTAAATTGTCGGTGAATGAATGAATGGGCAAGTGGAAAGATTCTCATATAATTGGAACTTCTCTGGGTCTCAGTGATCATAATACAGACCCTCTTATCCTAACTGGAGACATAATTAGTCACAGTAGAAGGAACCATAGTTTGTCTTCATAGTTGACAGTGCACCTTTTGACTCATGCTGACCTGTTAGCGGTATTTCCCCACAGAGGAAAACCAAAAGCTCTAAATGTTGAGAACCAATAGTAAAAGTTGTGTTTTCCTTAGTCATCTGCTGCATTTTATGGAAAAGGCCCCAGAGTCCTGCATTACCACATTACCACAAGAGTGGGCTGTTCATCAGGTCATTCTGGTGAGGCTTCTTTGATATTTGAGTCTTCTCTTGGGACTATGAGACAACCAACCATATGAGTCTGGATTTTGCCACTATGCTGCTGTGTGTCCTTGGGCAAGTTATGCAAGCCCTGAGTCTCATCTTCTTTATCTGTGAAGGAGATTCCAAAAACCTATCTCATAGGCTAAGAGAAGATTAAAATGATAGAAAGCAAGAATCTTTTACACCATATAAAGTGCTATATACAAGAAATATAAGAATAAAGTGAAGGTTTCTTCTCAGGTGATTGCAGGGACACAGACACACCTAGGCTGCTCTCTGGCCCTGCTGTGCTTTCCTGGCCCTCATACCTCTTGTGAGGGATGGGATGTTGGAGGTGTATTTCAAGGGATCCCAGTATTCTAAGGGCTTTGAGGGATAGTGTAAACACCTGGGAGGAGATCATCTTCTTCCTTGATAGATGACCCTAGAATAGATCAGCCCAAGATTGTATCATTGAAAGATTGGAGGGAGATTATAATTCAGTATATAATGATTTTCAAAATATGTATATTAGGTGTTTTAAAGGGGGTTTTGAAACCAATTAACTAAACCATAAATATGGAGGATTTTATTTTCAGTTGTCTGTGCTAATAGATGTAAGATATGGTTCTGTTTAATGAGAACAGTTGGAACAAATTGGTTTGAGAATGCTTTTTGGGAAATTGAAGAATGCAAAACTAACCTTGTCTTTGAGATCCTGCTTGGATCTGTTGAGAAGAGATTATGGAAATGAAAGGGTTCTTTTTTATTTGAAATGGAAAAGGTATTATTTACCCTGTAACATCTCCCCATTCTTCTCCTTCAACTGCAATTACAGAGTCCCAGTTGCAAATTGAGATTCCTCCAGCCCCACTGCTGCCTTTTGCCCCTTGGGTGAACTCTGCTGGTGCTGAGAACTCCATGGGTATTTTTCAAAAAAAAAAAAAAAAAACAACTCCTGTCCTGATTGTACTAAATGCCACTGGCACCTTTGCATCTGTCCCCTACATAGTCCAGTAGCACAGTTTTCCTGTAACCCTGTTTTGAAATGTTCAACTAGGACCTCAAAACTTGCCCTGTCTTCCTAGTTTCAAGGAAACACTAGACTTGCTTGGATGTAGTAAGTGACGTGGTTTCCCCAAAATAATCATTTGCCAGATCTTGCATCTGTTATTTTGTTAAAATCTTAATTTATGTACAAAAGTAAAATTAAAAAAAAAGAAGAAGAAGACCACAGTGTGCAGTTCAGTGTATCAGTATATTTCAAGCTGTTTGTTTTTATTCACCCAACTCAATAATACACATAAGTGAGCATTCTAACTTTGGAATATGTTAGTTTACATAGGATTTGATCAATATCCCATACTCCTGACCTAAGTGAATAAAAATAAACAGCTTGTGACATATACAGTTTCAGATTTTGGTTTTGTTTTGGTGGTTAGAAGAACTGGCATAAAAATATAGCCTGAGATGACTGTAAATTCCTCAACCGATTTGATCATTTTATTTAATCTATGTTGTCATTTTATTTATATTTTAAAGTAGGTAGCATATCACATGGTTCAAAAATCAGAAGATACAAAACCATGTTTAGTAAAAAAATCCTTTCTTTTTTTAACCTGTGAACCTGGCCACCCGCCTTCACCAGACTTAGGCAACCAGTATTAATTTTGATTCATTTAAGCTGATGAACTAAGATAAAGTTTAGTGGAAATGTGACTTTATTTTGATGATTTATCACAGGAGGGGGACAAACAACTACATGAATAGCCAGGGAGATGCCTTAGATGAAAACGCACGTGGGTGACAAAAATATAGAGCCATTTTTATTGTAAAGTGAGATCTTGCTATAAAACCACAAGTCTCCCCATATATTCACTTGGACTTCTCTGTTTCTGGGTTTCCAGAACAGTCTGTTCTATTCTTACTGTTACATATGTATTGAAGCCTGGCACTGTGACTCGCCGATGGTGCTAGATTGAATTTCTCATTGCCATTTTTTCAGATAACAGCCCGCCGTCAGTGGAAACATATTTATGATGAATTAGGCGGTAATCCTGGGAGCACCAGCGCCGCCACTTGCACCCGCAGACATTATGAAAGGTAAGGAACCATTTCTTGGAAAGTCTTTGCGAAATTAAAAGTGTGTTCATTGGAAGAAGCTCTGGTCAAAGATAAGACAGAGGAAGTCTAAAGGACCTTTTAGGGAACTGTAATATCCCTATGGCATTTTCTTTGCATCTTGCCCCGTGATTTTTAGAGAACATGGCTTTCTCTGGAGTTAAAATTAGGTATTCTTTTAGTTTGGTTTTGTCCTATGACCACCTGTCTGGCAATGCCTTCTTCTCCCTTTACAAGCATAGATTACTCAGGATGTTTCTGGGGGGTCAATTACCATGAAATATTTGCACTTCTGGAAAAAAAAATCTGCAATGTTACTATGATGTTGCTTTGTAACTGAATTAACATTAAAGAGTAAGTGTTCTTAGGATAACTGCACTGGTCTCAGAGAAGGTCTGTTGTTTTTTCCCATCTTAGTATTTTTTTTTTTCTTCTATGGCTTTGCCTTTGTCCCAAGAAATCTTCTTGCCAAACTCCATGCAGCTTAGTTTTCTAACAATTTCTGCCTGTTTCAGAAGGGTGGTGATAATGCAACCAGGAAGCAATGCAAGAGTTAGTAGCCTCCTGTAGTTTGTGTCCGCAAGAGTCTTTCCCCTTTGCGTTAGGACTGGGTTACCTACAATGTTGATGGCGGGTTTGCAAATTTGTGCATTATCCTGTTCTGTGCTTCAAGCTTCATTGATTTATTTTGTACCAACTTTCTTAAAATTGGCACTTCCCAGAAGAAGTGCATTGATGGAGTGAACAACCTGGTTTCAAATTCAGACCTTGGGAGATCAAGTAGAAGTGTGTGTGTGTGTGTGTGTATGTGTGTGTGTTTTAATAGTGGCTATGCATGCAGTCTTAATCTGAATAAACAGACCAGTTCACTTGCTATTTTGAAAAGTAAAGCAACTACTAAATTTACTGGATCTTCTTCTTAGAGTTGGTTACAATTCCCACTTCAGTCCAGTTTGACTAGAATATCAGCGATGTTCACTTTTGGATTATATATGGGCATTCTCAGGTGATGCCATTTAACACACCAGTTCTTAGTCATGTTTCCTTTAAGTTCAGTTGTACTTTCATCTGTACTGAATTTATCCTACAGCCTCTTTTAGTATGGCCATTCAACAAAAGTTAGAATGCTTTTGTAGGAATAATCGAAGTAAATTGAGTTGGGTTTAGTACCTCATGAAAATTTTCCACAAAGTATTCCCAAGAGCTTGCCTTGGCAATGTTAGAATCCAGAAGGATTTTTAAAAATTGACAGTAGGCTTTCAAATGGCTGCTCTTCTTAGTGTTGTTTTTCAATATAATGCATCAATTTTAAAAATATATTATTTCTCTCAGTATTTAATACAAAACCCCTGCACATCCTCATTGTACATAAAAGGTACACCCCTAATGCACCATATCTCCTCAGGTGTCTGTTCTATAAATAACATCCAAGGATACTATAGTCTACTTGGTTTTTGACTTGTGAATCAAGGTTTTAATTATATCATTTTTGTTAGAAATATTGTCTCTACTTTCAAATAGCTTCACTTCTGAGAGTGAATGTCCCTTTCCTTCATGGGCAAATGTCCCCAACACCTGAACCATTAAACTTAAAGGACCAAATAACAAATAAAATTAGAAAAAGCTGTGAGCTAGCTCAGTGTAGTTGAAGAGTGCACACACTAATCCAATGAATTACAAAACATCACATGGTCGGAAAATAAGTACATAATGTTTGGGATAGAGAGAAGGATTGAATCCAATAGTGTGTGTGTGTGTGTGTGTGTGTGTGTGTAATTCACTTGAGAAATTATGTCTAAAAATAACCCCCGTCTTAAATGAAATGCCAAGATATTTTCTTTTGAAGGTGATGCACTTTGATTCATGATTTACCTCTTCTTGAAGTAGCAGATTTCCCAAAACCTTCAATCAGTCAAATTGGAAAATTCTAGTAGACATACCACAAACTCTAACCCTTACCAAACATTATCAGGGTTTTAAAAAAAGTTCTTTTCATTATTCTTGGGGTCAGACTGGATAATTCATAAAGGTCTGTTTCCCACTGGATTAAAGTTTTTGAAGAGCCACGTTATTTTTCCAAATCTAGAATTCGTGTGGTCAGTGTATCAGTCAGGGTGCAGGAAGAAAAATAGAAACCACTCTAGATTTTCAATAAGGAGAACTTACCATATGGACTTTCTTAAGCTGATGTTGATGTGAAACACTGTTGGTATGGTGCTAATATGAAAAGCAAGCAAAAAAGAAAGAGAGGGGGGATCCCTTATCCCTTCCTCATGTATCCCAGAGTCCCCTATTTGCAGAACTATCACAGGAAGACAGCTGACAAAAGGGACATGGCATTTAAAAGTTCCTCTCCAAATATAACCTAGTAGAGTACAGCACGGTGAACTTATAGTTGAGAGACAATAATCCAATTGCCAAGTTGAAACCTTAACAGGGACATCTCTGCACAGCTCTTCAGGCAATTAGCAAGCTCTTAGTGTTTTTTCCTATATTTCTTTTGTGATCTTGTAATCAGATGCAAGGGGTACCATAAATAATTACTCATTAATAATAGCCAACCGCCAATATTTGAAGATCATTGATTTATTTTTCAAAAATTCAGACTGCATTTACAGTACCATGCTCATTCTGGAACCAATCACCATCTTTAAGCAATCACCCGTAATCCTACATGTTGTGGTGGGGCTAAGAAGCTGGGGCATCTTCTCTTTATTTGGTTCTCCCAGAGAAAGGCAGAGGATACTCAGATCTGTACAGAGACAGATCAAAGAAGTGACTATACTCCTGGCTAACACTGCATGATGAGGGTGGATTTCATCATTCTCGCTAGTCACAGGCTGCACAAACACAGATGAAACAGAGATGACTAGATTGGTGAAGGGCCACTGTTTTTATGAAGGCTCCTTGAGAAGGGTCAGGACTTTGCAGGCACGTCTAATCTGGAGATGCCCTTTGAAATTCTTACAGCCTTCCAAAACCATCTCAGAATGATTGGAATCCCTACCTGCTGGTTTCTCCTTCTTTTCCTTCCTATTATGGAGACTTGCTCCTTTACCTAGTCCCTCCCTCCAGCTTTGCTTTCCTAGAAGATGAGAAAGGAGCGAGTGATCTACTATGCATTATCCACTGATGTATTTTTCATGCAGTGTGGTTCATGATTCCAGTAAATGTTTTCATTTTACTACAAGAAAAAAGTAGCCAGTTCCTCAGTAAATGTTACTTGTATATTAGTTGGGCACTTTTGGTTTATTAATGAGTGTAATAATGAAAGTGCGGGCTGTTGAAAAGAATCAATGGGTGTTTTTATTTAAGGCACAGCAGAAATGGTACAATGCCTGTGAATGCATCATTGTCGCTGAAGGCCCGACTCGTCCAAACTTGCCTCTGATTGGTTTAAATCAAATAGGTCCAAGCACTTCATAAAAATGTCTTTGTCAGCCTGGTTTTGCTTCCAAACCTATTCATCTCTGTCAGTTTTTAATATTAGTACCAGGCTCCTGGCCATAGTCCATTAGTACTGTACTTAATTGCTCATGTTACAGATGATTACCAATATAAAAAGCATTAATGTGTTCCCATCGCAAGGCTGTTGCTATGTAGATGTCTCAAACTCAGCAAAGCTTATGAAATGTGGTTATTCTGGACATTTCTTGCTCAGGATTTATAGATAAAGTTACTATAGATTATAGCGCAAAGAAAAATGCCCACATCCTCCTAGGCACAGATCCCTTCTAAGTGGAACATTTTCTTTTTGTCCAACTCTTTACCTAAGACGTCCCAAATCATTTTATCAGTAAAGGAAACCAAAAGGAAAATGGCTACATTTATGGAATTTTAGCTTGATTTTTTCTGGAATGGTAATGCACTTTAAAGGCTTTGTTTTCACATGCAGATTTCTTTCTTTCTCTCCCTCTCTCTTTTTCTTTTAAATGTTTTTGAAGCACAAGCAGGGGAAAAAAAGTCTTTACACAGAATACCAGATTACTGGTTTTAATTTTCCTGAATAAATTACATGGTCTGTTTCTGTAGAGCACTTGAAGTAGTTATTAGGGATTTTAAAAGGAGCATTAAGGCAAAAGTACTCTGTGATGTGCTTTTCTGAGTATTTAGAAAATCAAAATCATAAACAAATGTATTTGTTTGTGAGGGAAATGAGCAATTACGCTTCATCTTCTTGCATACGTAATGCCCAATTTCAAATTCTAACCTTCTGCTTTTCCCATAAGCACTTCTTGGACAAGACTGTCACTCTGCGTGGCTGACGCAGCTTCCTTCTTAGTGTCTTGGGGTGAGTTGTGCCCTAGCCAGATGCACTTGGGCAGAAACCGAGTGACAGACTGCTGGAGGGTCTGCCTTATTTTTGCTAAAGGTGGTAGGCAAGGTAGGGGAGGCTTCATGCTCTGAGTAAGATGAGCATGTGCTTTAGAATAAAGACTAAAAATCTGTCAGCTTCTAAGGAACTCAGCTAATCATGCCATGGCAGTAGGCCAAAGAAGTCAAGGTGAGTTACAGTTCTGTTCATGTTGGGGACACAATTCCATGATTCTTGATCATTTTGACATCCTTGAAGCTAATAAATACAGAATTGAGAAAGTCCCAGTCAGGACCTCAGAATTTTACATTTGAAAGGTCCCTTAGTACCCACCTTGCTAAGACCACTGCTACTAATATGAGGTTTTCTGGCCCATCCATGATTTGCTTGCTACTAGTCTATAAAGAGCTAATAGTAAGCACAACTTCAAATAACCTTTGATACACTTTTCCTGAAATTTGCCAGAATAATTTTATGTCTGTTGAATGTAATAAAAAACTGGGGCTTGTGTTTTGTGTGGCTTTATTTGGGGGGTGGTGGCTATTGGGGATTGAACTCAGGGGCACTCAGCCACTGAGCTACATCCCCAGCCCTACTTTGTATTTTATTAAAGAGACATGGTCTCACTGAATTGCTTAGTGCCTCACTTCTTTTGAGGCTGGCTTTGAACTTGCGATCCTCCTGTTTCAGCCTCCCGAGCCTTGTGTGTCTCATTTTAAATTTTATTCTTCTAGTAACTCATTTTTATAGTATTTTTTAAAATATCAGATGGGAAATCTAGAAGATCATTCTTCTCTGATCATTGGAGAAGCACTGTTCCATGCCATGGTCACAAACTCAGATGCTTACCAGGGCAGAGGGCACAGATGTGAGCAGAGGCAAGGTAGAATAGCAGAAGATTATTTGAAGGAAAAGCACCTTCACTGCCTGGGCCAGAGAGGCCCAGTGGGAGAAGCCAACACCATTGCTGTAGTCAGATGCAATCTCTGTGCTTCCTGACCGTCCATCTTTTCAAGATCATTTGTAGGTGAAATCATGTGACTTTACAAATATTGGCTCCAGTATTCCTAAAATTTTTTTTTACATAAAGTAAACCAACCATTCCCTTGGGCAGAATATAGTCCACAGTTTGCTAAGTTGCATAGGAATGAACTGTGCTTGGCCTAGGCTCTGCAGACTCTGCTAAGCACCTGCAGTGGGAGACTGAGGAGGAAGTGGCACAGTGGAAGGTGCTTTGTTTCCACTCTTCCACACACGGAGCCTGCTGTGGCTTCCCATTGCCCTGCCTTGCCTTTTGGGGCCAATCTATTATGTGCTCCCTTTTCTCAGTAATGGGCTTCCAGACGCTTGGCAAAGCTCTCTTCTCATTCCAAGTGTTCTTATTCCATTCAGTCAAGTCTCAGAGCACAATTTATGGTACTTCCCCAGCTTGGCTTGCTCTCATATAGATGCCTCCAATTTGTGTCACTCAGAATACCCAAAGCTACTCCAGATGTGACATAATACTTCTTGGGATGGGAGCTGTATCAGTCTATCAGCACAGCCTAAGACTGGATTTGAAATTGGTTAAGAAGCCTCTCCTTTTGGCCTCCTCTTTCTTTTTCTTGAGTAGGATGGATTTTTCCATTTGTTTAACTGCCATTTTTTTCCTTTGCTACTGTCCTCAAGAGCCAGTTGGTGTTTTTTGAACATCAACCATATGAAAAGCAGAGTCAGGGATAATGAGAATATAAGAACTAGAAAGTTGAGAATGGAACTGGCAAACAATGAGGAGATGCCCATGCTACCACACTCATGGCAGAGATTGATAAGGAAACATGATGTTGCTTCCCATGAGCCCAGGTTCAGCCTTAGCATCCTCAATATGGCACTCCCAGCTATCCCCACTGCCAGATCATTAGAACTCGAAGTTACTGTGACTCCTGATTTTTCTAACTTATCACAAGATCTGACTTATAGACCATATATGCATCCAAGAGTTAAATATTTAAGGTCTAAAAAACTAGTTAAGTAATGGATACAAATAACAGGTTCAATAGAGATCCAGGAAGGAAGAAAGAATTTACAACTGAAATAAGAAAAGTCTTCCTGGAGGATCTAGAATCTGAACTGGATCTTAAAAAGATAGAATGAGAAAATAGGATAGATCATCACAGGTTGCCTAAAATAACTCAGTTGCAGATTTCAAGGACCATAAAGAAGCAACTGCGAAGGGCCTTCCTTGAAATTTTTCTAATGCACCCAGTGAAGCATCATGAACAAACACATCAGTAGAGAGGGATTGAATGAACTAAATTAAATCCAAACCAAAAGGGAGGTTCCCACTAGAAAATATTTGTAAAGAGGTAGGAAATGTGGTAGTGGGAGGAGCACCTCAGGAGATTTCTAAGTCTTGAACTTCTAAAGGCAGTCAGTGCAGTCTGTCTTCTTGATGTTCGGTAACTCTCTTGCCCTGTGGGCCAGTGGGGTGGTGTTGACCAGTCTATGGCCTTGTATACCTCCTTCCCAACTGTCTTGTTGAGGGAAGTCCTAGCCAGTGGCTTCTGCAACACTGCCACCAGGTGCTCGGTTCCTTTTCCTTGAACCAGCAGAAAACCTGCTGGCCCTTATCAATAGACAGCCTCCCAGGAAGTCAAATTCAAGTGGCTCAGAGTTAGGTGGCCCCAGGCTGTGCAGCTGCTGTCTATACCCCAACAAGCTGCTTCTCACAGGGGACCTGAACCAGATCAACATACCCTCCACTGAGTAGCATTTTCTTATCATCTGTAAAGAATTTCTCCCCAAAGGATAGTCAGGTAATTTCATACAGAAGAGCCTCACACTCCATATCACTCAGCATGCCTAAAATGCTCTGATAACTTTCCAATGCCTGGATATTTCAAGAAACTTTGAAAAAGAAAAACAAAACCCCAGCCAGGCCCTGGAGTAGAAAAACTGGTTTCTGTTTAAAAAAAAATAAACAACAGCCTTTGAAAAAAAAATTCTCTATTTAAAAATTCTTAAAATTCGCCTCTAAATGAGAGTTGTAATTAATAGAAGTTGGAGTTTACACTGTTGAGTGTAAAAACACCCTCAGGCACAAACTAATCAAGTGTGTATGTCATGCTGTAAAACTGCAGCAAGTTTCTTTGTTTGACCTAAAAAAAAAAAAAAAAAAAAATCTTGCCAAACAGCAGTTTTTTCTTCGTCAGGCTCCTTTATTGTCTCATTTTTGTTTTCAACCTACCTCCTTGCTGCCTTTGGACCTAACTATAGTACTTAAGAAACTTTTCAGGTCCTATGTTTTATTGATAGTTTTCATCAAGCATGAATTTAAATTTGAGAATAGATTAGGTGTCTTAGCCCCTTTTCTTTTTGATAAATAACAAGAGGTTTCTACTTATGATTTTCTGTCCTCGGGGCTTTATCATTAAGATTAAATAACTGTACTCTCAAGCATGCCACTGCACAAACATCTTTTCAATTATGTGAGTAACAGATGCCTTCACAAAGGAACTACTGAAAATTCAGAAAGCATGTTTCCAAAAAAAAAAGGGGGGGGGGG
>NW_025999864.1:4148254-4175781 GCF_001458135.2 Marmota marmota marmota
AAAAAAAAAAGGGGGGGGGGGGAGTATCAGATGACAGAAGAATGTAATTGTTTACCATTAAAATATATCTTTAACTCATCCACTGAAAACCTCTTGGAACATTTTGTTTTTGTACAAGTTATTACAAAGTTTGGCCAAAATCCTAAGTGTTGTGGGGAATTGGTGAACATTTCAGAAGCTCTGGAACCAGTGGTTTCTGACATGCCTTGGGACTTAAATGTAGTCATCGATTGCCTATTTTTACACATGGACACTGCCTGCCTTTATTTGTGGGATACGCTTGACATTGAAAATATGATAGTTATGTTTATTTATTATTCTTAAAATACTGTTCATCTGCCCTTGGAAAGGATCCATGCAACTCCGTTCTGCATTAGTCATTGTTTTCTCATTGAGAAGAGTAATTGCTGCCATCTTGGCTAGCTGGCACCGTGGAGGGCTGGGTGCTGTTTATGGTCCATGTTCTCTGTTGTAATCATGAATTTTAATCTCTGGGCCATAAAGTCAGCTTCTTTAAGCCCACCCCAGCTTTCTTCAATGTGGCCTTCATTTGAAAGGCAGAGGGGCAGGGATAACATGCATCTAGGTACCCTTAGAAGTGGCAAAGGAGGCCTCAGGAAAACAAATCTCCTGAAGAGCTCTACTGGGGAGATCTTGGGAAACTCAGACATGGTAAGATTGAGTCCTAGAGTCCAGAGTTCGTGGAGCATATGATTCTTGAGTTTCTCTTACTCAGTATTAAATAGGACTTGATCCAACTAGGTAATATCTCTTTAGGAGTTATTGTGATACATTATAAGAGACATAGTGTGCCCAGTGCTCTAGCCATGTGCTACTTCTGATATAGTAGGTTGGCCTTTTGTGGAATGGCTACACATGTATTCTGTAGGTCTCTTGCCTCTGAGAAAAAGGAATTGCTTGCTTTCTTAGGCAATCTTTAGGAACTTGGAATTCATTTAACCTGTGCATGGATCATTTAGTACCTCCTGTATGTTGACACTTCTCAGGCAATGTATGAACATGCACATCTCCACTGCTGAGATGAATGCACTGACAGAGGCAGGCAGATCTGTGCTTGGAAAAATCTTGGAGACTTAAGGGCTGTGTGCCATTGTCTCTGCACTTCACCATTTAGTTTCTGAACCTCAGTTTTGTCACCCATACAATGAAGATAACATACCTGAGGTTATCTCTTTTTGTAAGCATTAATATTAAAGGCACACAAAGTGCTTGGTATTAATAGGAACTTAATATATGGTGGGTGCTATTAATATTATAATGCCAATTAGTATATAAGAATAACCTGAGGTTTCTCTCTCTACCCTCCCACCTTGCCTCTAACCTACTCCCCTAAAGTCATTCCAGTTCATAATTCCAGTTCAGGAGAATGCTTAGCCTTGAGCTCTGTCTCCCACGCTGACACACCTTGATAGGAGGCAAGCCACAATATTTTCTGGGTCCTAGCATCATGTACCTTTCACTCTTCTCTTCACTTAGGGTCATAGTTACTCCAAGACCATAAAGAGAGTGTCAGAATTTTTAACAGAGAGCTTAAGAAAAAACTCATCACTTCCAGGGGAAAGTGGAGAGTATTAAAACCTTCCAAAAGTTTTCTTGTTCAATTTCTGCCATAGAGTAGGTAATGAAGCCCCTGGTGAACAGATTATTTTCCCAGGGAAGAGAGTTTTTCTGACAAGTGGCCATGTTTTGTTCTTAGTGATAATGGACCCCATACCTTTTTGGTGTCTTTGCATAGAATACAAATGATACCATTTATACTTACTTCATTTTTATAAAGCACAGTAAGATTTGCTCCTGGTAGCTTTTGGGCAAGCTAAGTCCTTCCCACAGAATCCATGTTACATTCTCCCACCATTTTCTTGGCTCAGGTGCGTCCTGATATAGGCTCATTCTTGGCATCCTGCCTGTTAACATGGCTTCTTATTCCATGGTTTGATGTGCAAAGCTTTCAGTTCACATTCTTGTCTGTCGAAAGGTGCAACTGGAGGCCTCTTTCATAGCTCTCTTGATTTCTGATATTGCATTCCTTACACACCACACATAATTTTTATCTTCTCCACCAAAATTCACACCATAAAATAGAGATCTTTATCAGGAGCCCCCACCTTTCTCCAGTGGAGCTTACCTTATCAAAAACAGGAACAAAGCGGCACAATTGCTATTGTGTTCCCCTCCACTAGTGTTGTGCCCACTGAGAAAACATTCTTATTCCTGTGGATATCTACGTAGCTCATTTATGTATGTTGGGCTCCCTACTCCCCAATGTTCTGCCATTTTTATAGTCATGGTCTAGCACCTTGAGAGGTGATAGCTATGCTCTTTGGAACCTTAACAAGTGCATGTACTTCATCTTCAGAAAGGAAAAATATACCTTCTATTGGCTCCATATTTGGTGAAAAATTGCTTCCCTCAGTTCACTGTGAAGTTATATTTTCAATTTCTGGCTGCGAAGGGAAACGTCTGGCCAAGCCTTAGAATTTATCAACCCTGAAATCAACTCAGAGGTGTAATGAGTCCATTTGGGATCAGATCACGTCCGAAGCCCCAGTGGAACCAATATGTCATTTCTTTTCTACTGCCACACACACACACAAAAACACCTAATAGTATAAGAATAGTAGTAACATTTTTGACCTGACATGCACACCAACTATATTTCCTTCTGCCTCTTAAATATTCTGCTCCAAGAATACTAGCAAATATCTAGACCTAGAATTTTTCATTGATTTAATACCATGAAAGTGCCTATGAAGTAACGGGTGAGTTGAGATTCAAATACAACCCTCAAGATTTCCTACTTCTTTTCCCCCACTCTCTGAATTGAATCAGTCCCAGACATTATTATAATATCATTTTTCAGAGCTCTATAAATAGATGGATTCTCATTTCTTCTCTTAAGCACTGTTTGCTAAATGTTTTGGCCCAAAAGTTCAGTCATTCCATGCAAGCATTAATCAATACGGGAGACATTAGTGGTTACTCGTTCAGATGAGATTTGACATTATTTTTCCTCTGTTTGTGGGGAGGGGAGAGGAATGTTGCCTAATAAAGATGAAGGGTCTTTTCTTCTTTTGTATGAAATGCAAATGATGAGGACATGTGTGATATACATTTCTCTAATGTCAGGCTGCTGCTTTTTGTTGAGAAAGAGAGGCAAGGCCCTGGAGGATTTTAGACTTTGTTAATATAAAATTATCTGCCTTGGTGTTTAAAAAAATAATAAAAGGGAGAAGGAGTTGGCAGGTTGCCAGATTACTTACATTACAGTAATAGATTTGCTGACCCCTGACTTCTGCTGTAGAGAAATGTATTGAATTTTTTATAATATCAGATGAGGCAAATCTAAAACCCTAGTATACCAAGCACCATTATTTAACTTGAGATTTAGCAAAGCCGAAATCTTTTCAAACCAGCAATTTCTTGTATGATGATAATTTACTGGCTCAGACACTAATAAATCAAGGTTATAATGCCATTGATTTGTTAATTTTAACTTGGGTTGATTTTAAGTCTTCTTTATTTAAAATAAAAAAAGAAGAGGAGGAGAAAGAATGAGAAGGAGAAAAAAAAAATCTTGCTTTTCACAGTGACTGAATTTAATAAGAATCTCTGTGATAGCAAAAGGCTCCCCTACTGTTTCTGCTTTGGGGTAGAAAATGTTATTCTTGTATTATTCCTAGGGAAAAATAAAATCTCATGCCGCTACAAATCTTATGCCTATGAAAAGATGTTATTTTTTAATACATGATGGCTTACCTATTTCAGATCCATTAATGGCATCATAAATAAGCATTTTACTAATCTGAAATGTGAAATCTGGATAAAAATAAAGACCCATTTATGTGCCCAGCTTTCAATCCCCAGACTAGATGGGGGGGGGGAGGTGTTTCTGATTTACTAATGAGTATATTACTTCTCTTCCCCATTACTGACACCCACCTAAAATCCAGCTCCCCGTTTTTAAGAGATACAGTCCATTGAAAATATTTCTCCTGTATAATGAATTCTTGGGGACTGGGTGCATTTTTGCTTTTATCTGCACAGTTTAGAAACTGATTAAATCTTTGTTGTACTACAAATATTTGAGGAATAATAATCTGCAAGGCACAGGCAGGTTGCATTATGCTGAATTCTTTATATAATACAAACCTACGCAGCTTCCTGCATTGGGCAATGTTGACCTTATATTGGCAAACCTGTTTTTAATACTACCCCATGTACGTTGAACGTTTAAATGTTCAGAAACCTATAATAGCTTTCGTCCTCTTGTACTGTAAAAACTTCTAATAATCAAATGATAAGATCATATCCTGTGGGGTAATTGTGTTGTACCATGACAGGATAACTGAAAAAACATTCAGTGAAAATTGTACCAAACGGAAATCACTCTCTGAAGCAGCGATTGTTTCTGTGCTATGGGAGAACATGCCCTGCTCTTCAGAGCTTAGCTGGTCATATTTTTACTTGTTTCCTTTTAACTGCTGCCTTTCTTGTTTTATTCTGGGAGCCTTTTTACCCCCCACCTCCCCACCACTATAATTATCTTTCAATGATTTAGTAGGGGAAAAAAATTCAATTGACCTTTGTGTGTGTACACACACACACACACACACACACACACACACACACACACACTTTCCTTTGGAAGCCTTGAACAGGCAGAGCTTGTGTTTGGATTCAGTTTTACCTTAGTCATGCCTCTTTCCAGATACAAGAAACATTTAATTCCAGATTTCCTGCTTCTGGCTTTAGGCCTTTGACCAGCAAAGTGAAATGTATTTTTTACTGCTGTCGGCCCGCCAGCTGCTGAGTTGAGTGAAGGGGAGAGGGAAAAAAAAAAAAGACAGGAAAAAAAAAAAGAAATGAAATGAAAATGTTGCCCTGCCTCATGAACTTGCAAAAATTGTAAAAGGAAATTAAAGTCTCCTTAGCACCCATCTAGAGAGCTGAGTTGGCCCAAGACTGTCAGAACTCAGGGCAAGGGGTCCTTTGGGACCCACTGGGTGTTTCCCCCCACCCCAGGTCTCTGCTATCCCTCAACCCCCTCCCCACACTCAGAGGTAATGCTGTAATTCTTCTCAGGAAAGAGGGTCCCTCATGGTGTCACCATCTCAATTAGAGAATGAAGGTGGGGGAAGGGTAGTACCAGCAAATGGAATACCCAGGCTTCCAAGCTCCTTGCGTTCCCATGGCAACAAAACAAAAGTAAAACAAACCTATCTGTATTCACAATAAAATATGTTTTTATTAAAATTAATTTAAAATATTTTTCCAATTTAAAATATTCAATGCGTCTTGTTCCCGGACAATCCCTAACCTGATGATACTGAAAGGGATAAAGTCCCTGGCAGAATTACTCAGATAAAAGGAATTGGGGGGGGGGGAATGTTGAGGACTTCACAGATGAGACAGAATAAATTCAAGTATGAACAAGATTGCTTTTTTTCTCGTGTCTGCCTAGTTATGCTTTTTATTATATAAACATTAACTGTAATATTACAGTGGGAAGCAGGTATTTGGCAGCCATATATTATTTTAGTAAGTCCACATAGAGGGAGCAGTTTCCAGTTTTAGCAGCTGTAACATGTTTAAACTCAGTTTGTAATGGGATCTGAAGATAACTATTCCCCATGGGCTGTGTTGATCTTCATGGCTGGCCCACTGCCAGATGGAGGGCTCGGAGGTATTATTCACGCCTCCTTGCACATACCTTGTCCGAGCATGCTCAGTAAATGAATTTGGTTTCAGATATACTATAAATTGGGATTTGATTTTCCCACCATTTACTTGGTTTGCTTTTAAAGAATGATATATTATGTTCCCAAATGTCCCCCCCCTCCCCGTTAATTTCAAACCCGAACCGTTGTGTATGTTTAAGTAGCTGAGATCCAAATTATGTAGTTAGAAAGCAATTTTAGAATAGCAAACAAATATCCAAAGCAAAGAAGTTTTTGCCTGGGTGTCTTAGTGTAAAAATAATTAGGATTCCCAATATTTGAACAGATTTTGGTTGTTTATAAGCCAAGTACATTTTCTTCATTGAGTCAACTTGTCTTATTTAAAACAAATTATGTTTGCTGTATTAAAGTTCATATTTTTAAGGCTGGGTCTTATATTAATCCCACAGTGAGTCATTAATCATACCAAATGCATTATAAAAACTTTAATCACTGAAGTTGAAACTGAGATTGTAATGCAATCTGTGCCTTTTAATTACATCAGCTCTTTTTCCCGTTCAGATCAAGAGCTGCGTCGCAAAGGGAAAACAGATTAAAACCAGAGCTGTTTGATGTTTCTCTTTTTAGAGCAATTTTATACACTTTGTTTAAAAAGTTATATAATTAAAATGCTTGAATTTTTCAGCCCTCTGATTTTTGTGGCTTGAGTAGTTGGTCTGGTTCCTTTTCTCTGGGGCCCTCTTGGACTTGGCACCCTAAAACAGACCTCTTCAGGTTGGCATCACCTGCCTCCCCAGAGCTGCAGGAAAAGGCTGTAACTCAGCCACACTGAGCCTGCCTGCCCTTGACCTTTTCATCCTAGGTGTCAGGTCTGCATTTTAAGGTGGATAAAAATAAAAGCTCTGGAGATAGGTATGGCCAGGTTCAAATTCTAGCTCTAACAAGTGTCTTATGCAAATTATTTAGCCATTTTGGATCTCAGTTGTCTCATTTGCTTAAAAGAAGAATAAGACTACATAGGGATGTGGGGGAGAGTATATGAAATGATCTGCATAACATACTTGGCACATACTAGTCCCTTCATGAGGTCAGAGGCTTTGGATATTTGAGTCACTGCTATATCTCAGTATCTAGAGCACTGCCTGGCATAATAGGTGCTCAATGAACAGTGATGGACTGAAAAATTAACAGAAACTATCATTACTGTTGTGGCGTTGTTGGCATGTAGCCAAGTGCCATGGGCTATAATGAGGATGTTGTCAACCTTGAATGTATCCATTTGGCATCTTTGGTATCTAGACTCACAAAATCAAAGGAGGATGTCTTTCTTGCAGAGGAATATTTAAATGGCCAGGTAGAGACTTTCACCACTAAGCTCTGGAAGTTTCTAGAATGCACTTGGGTTGCTGGCAATAATTTAACAAGTTGTTTGTATAGTAGACCTCTCTTATCCATGGTGCTTTTGCTTTCTGTGGTTTCAGTTGCCCAAGGTCAACCACGGTCCAAAAATAATATTTGTCTTGACTCATTCAAGAGAGAGGGACCATATTCATATAACCTTTATTACAGTAATCATTATAATAATTGTCCTATTATTAGTTATGATGGGTAATCGCTTACTTTACCTAGTTCATAAATTAGGTTGGTTTGCTTCTGTGGGGGTTTAGACCAAGTCCTGTGCAAAGGGACTACTGTACTGAGAAAAGAAAGCAAACCCCCATAGCATGGAGACTGCTGGAGTTGGTCAGCTGATTTATCATCTCTTCTGCTCTTCTTGTAGATTAATCCTGCCATATGAAAGGTTTATTAAAGGAGAGGAAGATAAGCCCTTGCCTCCAATCAAACCTCGAAAACAGGAGAACAGTGCACAGGAAAATGAAAATAAAACAAAAGTATCAGGAGCCAAGCGCATCAAACATGAAATACCTAAGAGCAAAAAAGAAAAAGAGAATGCCCCAAAGCCCCAGGATGCAGCGGAGGTGAGTTGCTGTGCTCCACAGGAGTGCCACCTGTGAGACAATGTCCTGACCCTACGTCTTCTGGAACCCTGAATCCATTGCTGTGTTCCTGCAGAGTTCATAGCTGGACTGAGAAATCTCACACCTAAGCTCCACAGTTCCCCTCCCTGCCCACCATAGTTGTCCAGTTCTTGAAGACTCTTTTGTTTGTTGGGGAGATGAGATGCAGTGCACAGTATGGAATGAGATATGCTAAGTCTAGAATCTATAAAGATGAGAACATCCTGTAGAAAACGGAACAAATGCTCAGATTTTGAGATGGAAGGAGTCAGGGCTGCAGCACTTTCTGAAACCCAGGGATTCCATAGTGAAACAATGCTTCCCCCATCTCACAGCCAGTTAATCTGGGTGGTGGGTGCAGCTTTGTTGGGGTGGGGGGGTCAGTCTAAGGAGGATGGCAGTGAAATGACTGCTCTGACTCAGCAGGACTCTGCTGAAACTCTAGAAGCTGTGGGTCTCCATTGTAATGGACCTCTATGCAAAAGCCCTGGGTGGGGACCACTTTAGCAATATCTTAAGTACCTATTATTTATAGGGGAATTTTGAAATGGTTCCTCTGAAACTATTATTATCTCTCATATTAACAGGTAGTTTCTTAACCTTTTAAAACAAGTCCTGGCTACCCACAGACCCCAACCGTTGCTCTTTGGTAGAAACCATTACTGTCAGCATACAGCCAGCCATGGAGGCTGGTCTGGGCTCTGTTTCAACATGAATAATAATAATAACAAAAAAAAAATCCACTGCCCATTAAAAAAAATTAAAAAACAAAACTTAGCAGCCACATTTGGAGACAGCATGTTCTAGAATTCAACCCCTGAGGGAATTTTGATGCTGATATTAAACACCCTCTAAAAATCAGGTTTATAATGAACACATAAGAGACTCCCTAATTAAACTCCAGTTTAAAACATGCTCGCTTGCTCTCTCTCTCTCTCTCTCACAACCTCATAATGATATTAACTTACCCAACTGATTCCTCTGTATGAAGAAACTATTAATACCAAGAGGAGAAATTTTGGTTTTGTTCTTTTTTTTTTTAAGTTTCATAATTATCTTAAGCTCTAGTAATTTTAAAAGGAAGGGGGAAAAAGATGATGCAGACTTTTAAACATCTGCAAATTTGCAACACAAATGGCCAAAAGCAAGGAAATTCCAAGTTAAGGCTTACATTCCATTCTTCCTTTATCCTGTTGGCCTGGTGATTTATTATAGGGTTTCAGATCAGTGAATTCTATTAGATACCATATGTACAGTGCTGCCAGAGCACCAGGGGACAAACTGAGGACCAAGGGGCCCGCTGACCTTTGAATGGCTCCATTTTGGGGGTGAAGTTTGAAACGGTTGGTTTGGTGAGTTGTGGGAGGATCCTCAGCCCCAGCACTGAGCCTGTCAGCCAGGCAGATGATCATTCCCAAGAACGCAGCCTTCTCCCCAGAGTCCAAAGAAACCCTGAAAGCTGTTAGGCTCCTTGTTTCCTACAGGCCCCAGCTGTGCTCTTCAGGACTTATCTGTGTCTAGAGTGTCACAGGGTTGTCCTGTGAGGTTCTCTATAAACAACACCGAATTTTCCACCCACTTCAAAATTGGGCTTATAGTCAGAATCACTCCCCACCTCTAACATAAACCCACATTATTGAATTATATTTCTTCTCATTGAATTCAATTGGATTCAATTATTTGTTTTTTTACATTTTGGTTTTGTTTTTTTTTTTTTCTTTTTCTTTTATGTAAAGTACTACATTCTGTGGAGATGGGAGGGGTCATAAACCTCTTCTAGTGAGATCCCCTATCTTCAGGTAATTGAATTGCAAGCTACTTCAGGGAAGGTATCATTTAGCATTCAACATACTAAAGCAGACCATAAAATCTTAGGAAAAGGGCCTTCTGCTTTTTTCAGCCTAGCTTTCACACACTCTAAACCTCCTTGATAGCCAGAGGGATGAGATTCCAATAGAACTGAAGGCCTAGGTTATAGAAACTTCAGTGTGACTGAGTATTCCCCAGAGCCCCACTTCAAACTATAGTCCCATCAGAAAGTAACAATTAAATGCAATTTGCCTTTTGCATTTGCCTTTACTCATTTTTCTGTATTTTCATGCAATGCATAAGCTCAAGAGACCAATGCTGATTATTAATGTAGAACAAGTAATGATATTTGTACTGAAAAAAAGCAGCTATTAGTGAAAGAAAGGGAGGGGATAAGCAAAGGCACTTAGTTATATAACACAACCCTAGAAAGCAGAAATATTTTTAGGGGGATTTGAGGAGAAATGTCTATGAAATGGGTGTGATCCCTTAAAATTTTTGTTCCTATGTATCCCTGTACCAGAATTTTCAGTCTTAACTCAAAGATGCTAATGTGGTTGGCATTTCTTCCCTTAAGAATGGGCAAAGTTCTAGGGATGAGATTGGGGCAGGGGAAGGGGGGAACCAAACTTCATTAAGACATGGAAGGGCAGAATGACAGCAATTTTGAAAAGATTTGTCAATCAGCTGGGTCACAGATGAAAAGTTAAAATGATCTTTTAAGGTCAAAGCTTACATAGCTATATAATACAATAAATGGGTTAAATGGTGCCCACAACTTCTGTGAATAGAGACACATAAAAAATATCCATCGGATTGACTTTAATTTATTGTAGTGAACAGAAGAGCTATATGTGTGGTGGCACTCAGGGCATAAATTCTCGCAATTTCATTTTTGGCTGTGATAGAAATATCGTTTGCTGAAGCCCAGAAGGACTTAGAACATTCTCTGTCCCTCAGGTGGACAGACTACCTCTGTGTCTGCATACTTCTTCAATATTTTAGCATTGTCTGCCTGCCACATGTCACAGAGTGGAAATTATTGACACTCAAGCCCCACTAATTTCCAGTGCATCATAGTGAACACATTAGGAAGGGATTTGCTCTCCAAAGAAAGGCGAAGAGTATGTTTGTTGTTGTTGACGTCGAGTTGGTTGGATATTTGAAAGAGAGATGCTTAAAAAATCTTTTCTCAGAAGTGTCATAAAACACAACATGTAATTTAAAACCCATTTGGATAATTGACTGATTTGACAAGAAGACAACCTTAGAATTAAACTATATATTAGAATCAAGGAGTGATGTGATTGTATACCATCAGTACATAACACTTTGCTATTTTGATAGGTGTCTCATGAGGGAATGAAGTGAATATGCATATTTCCCCTAATGTTTCTGTAATTTAGATTTCTTTGTTTAGAGCCATGATTGGGGAGTAATAAAACCTTACCGAAATGCGGTGAGCTGATTGACAAGCCTGTTTTCAAGAAAAACTGCTGTGTGTAACATTTTATTTCGTAGCAAAACGTGTCAAGTGTATTTGGTTTTCTTCTGACTTGTCTTTTGAAATATTTTATCAGGTTTCATCAGAGCAAGAGAAAGAACAAGAGACTTTAAACCAGAAAAGCGTCACAGAGCCTCTCCCGGCAGCTGACTTGAAGAAAAAAGTGGAAGGGTACCAGGATTTTACAGCAAGGTCCCTGGCATCCAGAACAGACCCAGAAAACGACAATGAAACGGACCAAGGTTCCAACAGTGAGAAAGAGGCCGAGGAGGTGGGAGAGAAGGGACCGGCAGCTCCGCTCCCGAGCACACCTGTGGCTCCTGAAAGGGATCCGGTCCCAATCCCTGGGGCTGGCAAACAGTCCCTCACCTCTCCTAATGTCCTGGTGGACTCAAAGCAAGAATCCAAACCCTGCTGTTTTACAGAGAGCCCTGACAGTGACCTCCAAGACGCATCTTTTGCCAGCTTCCCCCCTACTCAGCCACCACTGGCAAACCAGAATGACATCGAGGATGACAAACTACCCGCCATGGCTGATTACATCGCCAACTGCACTGTGAAGGTGGACCAGCTGGGCAGTGACGACATCCACAATGCACTAAAGCAGACCCCCAAGGTCCTTGTGGTCCAGTCATTTGACATGTTCAAGGACAAGGACCTGACTGGACCCATGAATGAGAACCATGGACTTAATTACACACCCCTGCTCTACTCTAGGGGCAACCCGGGCATCATGTCCCCACTGGCCAAGAAAAAGCTTTTGTCCCAAGTGAGTGGGGCCAGCCTCTCCAGCAGCTACCCCTATGGCTCCCCACCCCCTTTGATCAGCAAAAAGAAATTGATAGCCAGGGATGATTTGTGTTCTGGTTTGTCCCAGGCCCACCACAGTCAGAGCGCCGACCACATGGCGGTCAGCCGGCCATCAGTGATTCAGCACGTCCAGAGTTTCAAAAGCAAGCCCTCGGAGGACAGAAAGAACATCAATGACATTTTTAAGCATGACAAGCTGAGTCGATCAGATGCCCACCGCTGCAGCTTCTCCAAGCATCACCTGAACTCCTTGGCTGACTCCTATGTCCTGAAGCAAGAAATGCAGGAGGGCAAGGATAAACTCTTAGAGAAAAGGGCACTCTCCCATTCCCACATGCCCAGCTTCCTGGCAGATTTCTACTCATCCCCACATCTCCATAGCCTCTATCGACACACCGAACACCATCTTCATAATGAACAGACATCCAAATATCCTTCTAGAGACATGTACAGGGAATCGGAAAACAGTTCTTTCCCTTCCCACAAACATCAAGAAAAGCTCCATGTAAATTATCTCGCATCTTTGCATCTGCAAGACAAAAAGTTGGCCTCAGAAAAGTTGGCCGCAGAAGCCCCTACAGATGATCAACCAACGGATCTGAGCCTTCCCAAGAACCCACATAAACCGACCGGCAAGGTCCTGGGCCTAGCCCACTCAGCCACAGGGCCCCAGGAGAACAAAGGAATCTCCCAGTTCCAGGTCGTCAGCAGCCAGAGTCGAGACTGCCACCCCAAAGCCTGTCGGGTATCGCCCATGACCATGTCGGCCCCTAAAAAGTACCCAGAGTCACTTTCGAGATCGGGGAAACCTCACCACGTGAGACTGGAGAATTTCAGAAAGATGGAAGGCATGGTCCATCCTATCCTGCACCGGAAAATGAGCCCCCAGAACATTGGTGCAGCACGTCCCATAAAGCGCAGCCTGGAGGATTTGGACCTTGTGATTGCTGGGAAAAAGGCCCGGGCAGTGTCTCCCCTGGACCCGTCCAAGGAGGTCTCTGGGAAAGAGAAGGCCTCTGAGCAGGAGAGTGAAGGACGCAAGGCAGCCTATGGTGGTGGTGGGCATTCCGGGGGCGGATCTGAGGGCCACAAGCTTCCCCTCTCCTCCCCTATCTTCCCAGGTTTGTATTCTGGGAGCCTGTGTAACTCGGGCCTCAACTCCAGGCTCCCAGCTGGGTATTCTCATTCTCTGCAGTACTTGAAAAACCAAACTGTGCTTTCTCCACTCATGCAGCCCTTGGCTTTCCACTCGCTGGTGATGCAGAGGGGAATTTTTACATCACCAACAAATTCTCAGCAGCTGTACAGACACTTGGCTGCGGCCACACCTGTAGGAAGTTCGTACGGGGACCTTTTGCACAACAGCATTTACCCTTTAGCTGCTATAAATCCTCAAGCTGCCTTTCCATCTTCCCAGCTTTCGTCCGTACACCCCAGTACAAAACTGTAAGCCCGGCTCTGCCTAGCATCCCCAAATGGCGTGGCTATCAGAGGTTCACTTCCTACCCAGGGGTGATGGCTTATAGAGTTAGAAGTCAGTATTCCTTCTAATACGGGGGTACGATTCGTCCCAGCCATAGAGGCCGAGAGGGAGGTGAACAGGCCTGATTTTTCTGGGACAACCCCAGCCTTGGCTGGTCGGTCTTGATACCCTTGCAATGCGCATGCCCCCAGCGTCTCCAGATCATTCACTTTGCTGATGGGTCTTGTGAAGGGATTGATGTATATCCAGGAAGAACTTAGAGGACCCCATCTGAGTTTGGATGGTTGGGAAACAATCTGGGCAAAAATGAGGGCAGTCTTTTCAAAGAAAGGGGCAAGAGAGACTGGCACACATAGCCAAGGAATGCCCCTTTTTTTCAAAAAAAACTCTCCAACGTTCAATCAATGCAATGTATAGTGAAACTTCAGTAGATCTTTCATTTTGACACTATTAAACAATCCAGAGAAGTAAACACTGTTAAATTGACTGTATATATTTGCTTCTTAAAACTACCCGTATCACTGTTTGCTCACCTAATTTATATACAGGTAGTTCCATTTTCTCCCGGTTCCTTCTTGTCCCTATATATATATATATATATATATTTTTTTTTTTTTTTTAATTAAACAGTTTTGCTTTTGTTTGCAGGTCTTTTGTTTTTTCGTTTTTGTTTTAAGGCTGACTGACTGTCCTTGTTGTTGATGTGTGTTTGTAATTTTTCCACATCTTATCATTTTGAGCAGCTTTGGGTGGTAAAGTTATTGTTTACATATTGAAGCAACTGATTCTAGTGGAACAAATGAAAAAAGACCCAGTCGAGCACACCACAGTGCAGAGAACGTTCCTTTGCAGATCCACAACTTACGGAGTTTGTTCCTCATAAATGGCATAGTTGAAAGAGCTTATACACTGCTTGCCCGGCCAAATGCTTTGCTTTGAAGTATTGGGTGATGTGAAAATATTGAGCATTGTACTTACCTTATCTAGGCTGTGAAACTGTCCTACATACCAGAGGAATCATAAAAAACAAAAAACCTCACTGGCAGCAAGCTGCTGAATAACAACAGAATCTAGAGGACATATTTGTGGGCTGCACAGATATTTTAGGAATTTCAAAAATTAAAACAGAAGCCAGAATGACTTATATTGGTGTTGGCACTGCTCCCTTTAAAGGGTCTGGGAAAGGGGGTTGGGGAGAGGGTGGAGCTTGAGTCTTCAGCAGAGGAGCAGCGGAAGCCCTGGCCGCCACACGGCTTCCCTGGGCCTTGGCCCCTGGAGTGGTAGCAACTCACACTGCTTTTCATCAGTTGGTTTCTTGTCATCCCCAAGAAGATTCTCCCAGGGTCTATCTTTGAGGATATTTGCCATGCTGGATTACCTGTTTCAAAAGAAAGTCATCCTCTTTGGATGGATGGGATGTGAGTTTTGTGTGCTTGTGCACACTTAACATGCTCTGTGCCATGTTTTTAACTGCCTGGCAATACCAGTCCACTTGATCATTTCTTTTATTGTTGGAAATTAGTGGTTGAGCTGTTCAAGCAGTCAAAAGGTGTGGAGAATGCCTCTTGTCATTCTGGCCACTTTGTTCCATTGGCTCCTGAGATACAACATCAAGGTGGATGCATTTTCGCAGTGTGTGAAGAGTTGGTCGGTAGAGAGTGGATCTTCTTTCCCATTCCCATCCAGCCCTGTTGCAGACTGCTTTGATGAACCCCCAGCCCACTGTCCCCTGCCCCCAACACTACCGGTAGACTTTAGGACCATAGTTAACCAAGTCTTTACCTCTGAGATATTTTAAGTCTATGAAAATTGATGACAATTTTTGACTTCTAAATAGGTAACTCGACTGCAAAATAATCAAAACTGATAACAATGAAACTACGGCTCTTACACAAAGCCATGCATGCCGTGCATCTGTATTGAAATGTCTCCATGATATGAAGCCAAATATTCCATGTAACATACTTAATATCCAAAGGTGGAAACAAAAGAATGTAGAGATCCAGTGTTAAGAGTTCCATTTGCTTCAATTAATTATTTACCTTCCTGTGGAATAATATATATATATATATATATATATATATATATATATATATATATGATGGAAGGTTCTTGAAGNTATTTAATAGAACCATAGGTAGACTAGTAGAATTTAGATTATAAATGTGTGAGTGCAGATTATCCTGCTATTGCACAAGAATAAGGGGGAAAGAATCTTAATTTCAGCTGGCAAAATGCTGGCCAGGACACATATAAGAAAGTTGCACTAGATTGAATGGTCACAGAATCAAGGACATGGAAGGAAATGAAACTCTGATGATTCTGCAGCAGACGTGGGCTAGACTGTACATGGTTTCTGTGAGTTTGTTTCTCAAAGAAAATGGGGGCCATCTGTCCCCAGTAGAGCTCACCTGTCCATTTGGAATATGGGGCATTTGTTTTCCCCACTGCGATGATTTCAGTCTGGTTTCATCCTGTTGGAATTTGATCACACCATTTTCAAACAATGTTAACATAGTCCAGCTTTTGTTTTTCTCATCTCTTCCGAGAGGAGACTCACTGTTTCTGTCTGAGGAAGCTCATACCCTCGGCAAAACATCAGGACAAATATAGAGATGGGGGTATACATTCCCAACAGAAGCTGAGTGTTATTTGTTTTAAAACTCCGAACAGAGATCTTGGAAATCTTTCAGGAAGACCATTGAATTCTTCACTGGCTGAGAACTACGTTTTAAAAAGTCTTAAAAAGGGCTTTGTTTGCATTGTTTGAGTTCAAGGGGCCTTATTATTGAATGGAATTGCACAAGTCTTTCTTTGTGCAATCAAACCATTGTTATTGGTAGTTCTGTAAAGGAAACTGTGGAATCTAATTGGTAATGGAGTTATAAATCTATTTACTGAGTGTGGCTTCCAAGAAATGTTGCAATTCAAAATGCACTAAGCCTGTGATTTATTGGAGATTTGAAGATTCCAAATAATATTTTTTAAAAAACCTTTCCATCTAACTTCTGGTCTAACTTTTGGCAACTCAACATTAAAAAAAAGAAAAAAAAAAGCCCAGTCCAACTGAGTTTCAGAACTAAGTATTCTCCTAATAAGTGATTCACACTTGTAATATTTGCCACAGGACTGACTTATTTATTTACTAGCTAGAAGCTCTTAAGTTCACTTGTTTATCAGGGCATATACAGGAGGGTTTGTTAAAACTCAATACTGACTTTACAACTTTCTGACCTGGTGCATGAATTCTCAAGTACTGTATTTCACTGTGTTGGTGTGTCTGATGGAAATTTCAAGGTGGTCCCACAAAAATATTTTATGTAGTGTGCCTTCAAAGAGAACCATTTATTTCTCTTCACTTGTTGTCCCACAAAGTCACATTTGGTGGTGGTCAGCCAAGTCCCATTTGGTCTAGTTTTACTCTTGTCCCGATTTTAAAGAGAAATGGGAACGATTTCGCCCTGGTGAGACCCACACCCTTGCCGTGATTACCTTGAGCACTTCAACTCCAGAGTGGGCTGTTGACGTATTTGGTATTCTGCTTGTCTCCCCATGGTTGAAATATGTCTGAAGAATAGCAGCATAATCTCTTGGCTGTTTATACTTTTTTAAACTTTCCTGTGTTGTAAATATTGTATACTTTTGGTGATTCCAGCTACCCTCTATGCTCTGTAAGGTGATTATTTGTATATAGCAACGTGGCCCAGTGATATATAGTTTCCCAATGGAGAGGTTATTGAGTAACCTTTGCATTAGTTTAAACACTACCAGAAGAATGCTGAGCCAACTATAAACACTCAATTTTGTATGTTTTCCAAATTGTACTTATTACTGCTTTTGATACTGTATTACGTGCCAATAGTTTCCCAATCACATAGCAGGCAAGAGATATTTTGTACTTTTTGATCCACTGTAATATTTAATAAAAAATGTTACTATCTGTTTCCTTTTTGGATGTCTGTCACTTCTTTCTGAGAAGCCATGTGGCTTCATTAGAGGACCTTTCACCCCCTGGGCCCTAAGTTAGATAGTGATGATGGTGATATCTGCTCTTGTTGAGAGCCTACTGGATGTTCAATTAGTATATGTTATCTCTTATCTTCATAATCATGTGAATATGGTTTACTCATGAGAAAACTAAAGCTTAGCCCAGTGCATTGAATTTCCCAAGATAACATGACTGACAAATGGCAGAGTTAAGAATTGAACCCAGGATTCTTAAATCCGTACACTCATTTCCTTGAAGATCACAAAAGTTACTGTTTATTCAGCCAATGGAGGTTGACTCAGGCCTCAATTGCCAGATATACTGTTACTATTGTATTGCCAGCTGGTAATATGATGGTAAGTAAAAGATAAATACTATTTCTGGAACTCATAAATCTTATGAGAGTTAGTCAAAGAGTTGCCCTTATAAATGCAAATCTTGACCTAGTTCAATGGGAGAGGAGTGTGATGACTAAAGTGACATGTGAACAGGGATGATTGGGGATGAGCTGACCCAGGAAGGATGAGGGAGAGGAATTGGGAGAAGAGAGGATTGAGAACCAGCCTGGGGGATCCATACATGCAAAGGCCCTGAGGCTTGCAATAGGACTAGGGGGATATAGGGGGGGAGCCTCTGCACCACATATATAATGTTGAGGGAATGAGGTTGGGTGAGGGTAGAGTAGAGCTGGGACCAGGTCTATCCTAAGCAGAACAGAGGTTTAAGAAAAAACACGACTGGTTCAGATTTGTTTTTTTCCAACATCACTCTAGAGAGCCACTGTGTGTGGGCAGATTGAGAGCAGTGTAACATTAAGACCAAGGTCTTTTCAATTGGAGTGGTAGAATAGGAAAGTAGACCCTTCCACAGGTACAGGAGGAAGATGAACAAACTTGGTGGTGGACTAAATGGGACAATTGATGGCAGCATACCAGGCAGAATTGAAAATCTGGGAAAATACTCTATATTCTAATGTCTGTGTCTGTTATTCATACACCTGGTGATGATGGACAAAGATTTCTAATCTTCCCTTTGATCTTCTGCCTCCCAGCTTCCCCCTGGCTTTTCTCACCTTAATATTGGTTGAATAGGCATTTACAAAGTCACATGCTGGATGCTCCCTCCTAGTGGTCCCCAGAGATGAGGGACAAGGGACAGGGATGGGAACAGGGCTTTGGTGAGAGCCTTGGCTTAAGACCATAGCACACATGGTCAGGATGGCTTGGAACAGACAAAAGAAAATAAAGTGTTATTAAGTGTGTCAGCACAACTCTGGGAGGAGGAGAAAAACACATTTTGATAAAAGGCACAGGATCCTTTTCTCATCGTGGTTAACTCCCTAAAGGACCCCTGCCCAGCCCTCTCAAGTCAGGTCAGCAGGAGCTGCAGAGAGACACAAGAAGCCTTACCCTCTTCTTGCTGGTTGTCATCCCTTTGCTAATCCAGAATCCAACAAGCACAGCAAGAATCCCCAGCCCCATGGTTTCCTGGCCCTCACTCTGATTCATGTGTATTTATTTCATCATATCGTGAATATCATCATTATCATGTGAATTGCTCTGAGTACATCAAAAGAATGTCCTTCCATCTCTGACACATTCAGCATTTGTAGATCTGATACTTGATTCATACACAACAGGAAGCATCATGATAAGTTATCTATTTTTATCACGCTTAGCTGGCAAATATTGTTGGGAAGGGACAGTGCTCTTAGCTAAAGGTGTCACTCATAGGGCAAAAGCAATGAAAATGCCCAAACATATATTCCAGGAAAGAGGCCAAAGTGGACAAATGTTTTAGGGCTGATAGTGACCAGGAAATAGGCAATGGTTTACATCAACAAGTATGCGAGTGGCAGAAGATAGGAATAGAGTTAGAGGTGACCTCTGGTCAGGAGTTATGTAAAAGAAAGTACAGCTTTCAAGATGGACCTAGAGCATAGAGTAAATCACATTATGATTTGAATAGACAGCAGGAGGGACAAGGATCACATTATGAGGCCCCAAATGGGTCTCACCAATTCGGAACTCCTGAATTTTGGAATCTCCAGGAAAATTCCCAAGATAGAGAAAGCATTTGATTAACCTGCTTCAAAGAATAAACTACTTTAAATCATGCTAGCCATAATCATGGGTCTTCAGCCAGCCTGGGCCAAACAAAGTAGTCTGTTCCCTGAGCCACCTATAGAAGAGCAAAAGCAATTACTTGACAGGAGTTTTTGGTTTTTATTTTTGCAGTGCTGGGGAGGGAACCCAAGCTTCATGCACACTAGACAAGCACCCTATCTCTGAGCTATACCCTCAGGCCCTACCACTACTCTAATTATTGTTAAAATTCTCTCTATAACACACTCTTCCTTCCTGGTGTGGTGGAAATGTTCCAGAATTCAGCTTTCCAATGTTGCAGCTTGCAATGTCTGGCTGGGCACAAAATCACGAGCCACTCAAGCAGGAACAAACTTTATTTCTGAACTCCACCAACATACTCCACACACGCTCCTGGGAAAAATGCCGAACGCCACGCCACACGGCTCCTCCGGGGACACACTACACCAACAGGAAATCCCTCCACTGGAAATCCCTCCTACCGCACTTCCCCAACCATGGGAACTCTCAGGGAGTCCCGAGAGAGCTCCAAAGTAGCAGGCCTAGGCAGACAGCAGGGGTCTAATCTCCAATTGAATGCACATCTTAACATAATTCATTATCATCTCAATGGCTTGCAGTGGTCACCTTTCAACCAAAAACGCCATGCTTCATTCCTACTTGGCTATGGCTCTCAGCAGCAGCTCATAGCCAATGTGGCTATCAGGTCTTTGAAATGTTCCTAGGAAGACAGAGGAATTCACTCTTTAAAAATTCTATTTAATGTTTGGTCATTTAAACTTAAATAGCCACATGTAGCTAATGGTTTCTGAATAAGACAACAGATTTTGAAGGTTGTCCAATATGCACATATGGATAGACTTGATCACACATGGCCAATATCTGCATATAAAATCTAACATAAACACTAAAGCAGATGACATCATGCCTCTTATTGCCAAAATTTTGTTAATTAGGGGTGACAATGGATACAATATTATTTTTCATTCAAGATTTAAACATCACAGGTGTTTAAATACTTCCTAAATGAGCAAATAAGTCGTTGAACAAGTGTGAAGAGAAGTCTACAATTATGACATCTTGTAATCTTGCCCTGCCTTTTGTGTTAAATCTGTGTGAGGCTTGAAGGCAACTTTCAGAAAGTCTGGGAAATATTAGACATGGCCGCCGTATTCAAGCTACATGGCTTCATTGTGGGGCAATTCAACAGTCAGCTATAGGCATTTAGTGTGAGGGTCAGGACCAAGTGGAGAGAGGAGGACCCAGTGTGGGTGAATTTATGATAAATTAATTTGTTGTGCTCTGGTTCTACATTTTCAAGCCTGGTTCTATTTCTCTATTTCTCTTTTACTCATAATGATAATAACTAATGATATTGACTGACAGCTCCATATGTGCTGTTTTAAATGATTTTTGCTATTAATTCATTTGCTCCCAGATGCTCAAGTCTCATATAAATGGCACAGTATTTGCGCAGAACCTACACACATTCTCCTATATACTTTAAATTATCTCTGGATCACCTCATACAGTGAAACGCTCTATAAATGATTGTTATGCTGTATTACATAGGTGATAATGACAAAGAAAAATATATTCAGTAGAGATGCAACTAATTTTTTTTTAATATTGTCAATACATGGTTGATTGAACCTGCAATTGAAAAACCTGCAAGTATGGAGGGCCAACTGTCATCATAAGCAAGAACAAATTATAGTACACTTCCATTTTGGCAGAATGTTTCCTCATGACACTACGATTTGTCCACTCTGACCCAGAAGAAGACAATTGCTGTTTTGATTTCTATCATCAGAGGTTTGTCTTCCTTGTTTTCAATATTCTTTTAAAAACTGGGAACACAAGATATTTTACTATCATATTATTGCTTTTATTTAACAATGTGCTGCAGATTTCTTGCAGTGTTATAATATGACTGTACCAGGTATTAAAAGGTATAAAGTTTGGAAAGGAAGAAACAAAATTAATATTTTTCATAAACAATATAATTATTCATCAAGGAAACCCCAAAAAATCCACAAGTACATTATTATAATGAATGAGAGAGCTCTCCACATTTGCTCAATATAAGATTAAAATGCCAAGGTTTTTAACATTTTTATTTTCCAGAAACAACTGAAATGATACTTAAATTTTTTTTTCCATTCACAATAGCAATAAAATGAAAATGCACCTATGAATTGAATTTAACAAAATAAGTTGGAAAGCAATTTGGCAAAATGCAGTTAAACTGCAGATGTGCTTACTGCTTATTATAAACTCAGTAAGAACACTGTGGGTTAACATCGAGCAAACTCAAGTTAGGAGTATGTATGGGGTGTTCGTTGCCACATTGATTCCGCATCACACACAGAAAACACACAGAAACAAAACAACATAAAACTTTGTCAATGAAAAATGGGTAGGGCTGGGGCTATAGCTCAGTGGTTGAGCACCTGCCAACATGTGTGAGGCACTGGGTCCGATCCTCAGCACCACACAAAAAATAAACAAAAGAAAGGTATCGTATCCATCTACCACTAAAAACAAATTTAAAAAGAATAGGTAAATAACTATTGTATATGAAAATAGTTATATTGTATATGCAATAGTTAAAATATCTAAAATATCTAAGTATCCATGTAAATAAGTATCAAAAACAGTGTTCAGTGAAAAAACACACAGCACATTATCAACACAGTGTAAGAATCAAAGACATAAACAAGGTAATACTGTTTATGGATATATTTAACAAATATATAATAACATAAATAGGTCATAATCAAGGAAGGAGGAGCTGATGGAGGAGAAGGTGACCTTTATAGTAGTTTATCTCTTTTATTGTCTAGAGCAAAAAAGCAAAATGTCAATATTTACTGAATTTGAGTGGGAAGAATACGGTGATACATTATGACATATTTTCATATACATGAAATTATTCCTGCTGTATAAAACCAACTAACGGACATATAATGCTGCAAAAGGGGTAAAGACATGAGTTGACACCCTCCAAGCCCCAGTTGACTCAATGGAAAATGGGGACAAATAACCCCTATGTGGTCTCTTCTCAGTATTGCTGGCAGAAAAATGTGGGATAAGCAGTGAAGTCCAATACAGCTAAGCTCAGTATTCATGCTGATGTTGAGGGACACTGCAGTGTGCAGCTCCAGGAGACACCATTCACATTCTTTCCATGTATCAGTGCCCTGCTGACATCCTCAAATGCATTAGCCATGCCATCCTTACAACAACCTCAACAGATAGGTATTGCACTATTATTATCTCCACTTCACAGCTCATTGGGTACAGATACAGTAGTAAGTGCATGACCCAAGGTCCTGGGGAAGTAAGCAGAAGGTTTAAAGTTAGACACAGGTGCATCTCATTCTAAAACTTCCACTCCTGAACTCTAGATGGCTATTCCCCAGCCCAGGCACCTTGAGATGCTTCCAAACACTGACCTGTGTTTTCAGGACTCTCCCCACCTCATGTCTTCTTCTTACTTACCTCCCACCTACCTTCAACGCTGGTGGAACTTATTCCTGGTTGCCTAATGCAGAGAGGCCCAAGATCCAGTTCCTGGAATTCAATGAGAAGGGCACAGATCCCTCAGAGAGCACATTACTTGCATCTTTGCTCTATCTGCCACCTCTCACAGCTCATGGTCTTCACAGGCTGGCCCTTTGCCTCAAAACAGGTGTGGATGGAAGGCAGTTATTATAGCTGTGTCATAGATTGAAGAGGAGTATGTTTCTGGGGTTTTTTTTTTTTTTTTTTTTTTTTTTTTGTGGTAACATTTTTACATAATTCAAGAACATATCAGAAACAATTTCCAAGATAGGCTTCTAATATCTGTGTGGGCAAGATGCTGCTTGCATGGTTGTGAGGGACACTGACTTATCTAGAGGAGAGAATCAGGATGGGGAAGTGAGGAGCTTTAGATCTGGGGCTGCAAAGTAATGGGACGGGTTTCCTTGGGCCATGAGGATTCACTTACAGTTCCTTCTCCAAATAAAGATGTGTGCAGGTGCATGTGTTTGTGTGTGTGTGTGTGTGTGTGTGTGTGTATACACACACACACACAGGTACTGTGCTAAGTGTTCTTATAACACCACTCTTGAGGTTAATCTTATTTCTTCTTTTACAGATGTGGAGACTGGAGTTTAGAGAAGCTAGAGATAACTTGCAAAATATCATCTGAAGCATTTATGGCAAAGTTGAAATTCAAGTCCAGAATTTCTGCCTCTAAGGGCATGTTTTAATCCATCATCTGTATTTCACAGAGTCCCCATTAGGAAGGATGATTTGCTGTATAAAAAAAAAAAGTCCTGTTGACTCCTTTGATCCTTAATCAATGGGATCCCCCCACCCCTAATACACACACACACTTTTAACATAATGTCTAATTTTTGGAAGGTGCTCCATTCCTGTGTGTAGACTAAGTTGTATTCAGGAAATAAATCAAAGGGCAAATTATGCTTGTGGGCAATGGTCTGCAACAGATGGGGTATCTTCTTAAATCAGTAACCAGCTGCCATCTACATTCAATGTCTGTGGATAAAAAACAGACTGTTTTGGATGTTCTGCTTTAGTGAACTGTAATAATAATAGTTGTTGATTCTTTATTGCAATGCAAGTAAGGGACTGTTCATACCCAGTACTTCATGTTTTCCTAATAGACAAGGAAACTAGGGCTTAGAAAGAGCAACTTGCCCATAGTCACCTAAACAATGTCAGCTTTGACTATAAACATAAAACATCAGGCTCCAGCATTCTTGCATTGTTTCTACCCTGAACTGAAACAAAAAATTCTCTCCTTGGAATTGTACCTTTCCTGCCAGACTCTAGGTATGAGTGAGAGTGAGCCTTGCCACAGTGCCCTTGGACTTTCTCCATCCCTCTTGGTCTCTGTTCTTTCTCAGCTTCTCTGGATCTATTATCTAAACTTTGGGAGGTTCATCTTTGGGAAGTTCTTTTCTCACTCTCAAACATTTTTGTCATATTGCCAGTCAGTAAACCCACCCAGAGATTCCTGGAATCCACAGAAAAGTGTGAATGACAAGGTTCCTCCAAACTTGGCAAAATGGGAGGAACCCATGGCAATTTTTTTAAACATGTTTATTCATAATCATCTTCATTAATTTGAGATACTATAACAAAAATACCATGGACTGGATGATGTAAATAGCAAACATTTCTCACAGTTCTGGAGGCTGGGAAGTCCAAGATCAAGATGATCTGATCCACTGTCTGGTGAGCACCTGCTTTCTGGTTCACCATCTTCTTGTTGTATCCTCATGTGGTAGAGAGAGACAGCTTATCTCACTTCTTATAAAGGTACTAACCCATTCATGAGGCTTCTATCTCCATAGTCTAATTATGTCCCAAAGAGCCCCTCTAAATACCATTTAGGAGATTAGATTTTAACACATAAATTTCAGGGGAACACAAATATTTGGTCCATAACAATAATATAATTTCAATGAGAGATTAAATCAACATTAATCTTTTTATATTTTTATTTTATTTTTTTTTTAGCTGTAGATGGACACAATACATCTCTTTATTTTTTGTTTGTTTGTTTGTTTGTTTATGTGGTGCTGAGGATCAAATCCAGTGCCTCACACATGCTAGGCAAGTGCTTTACCTCTGAGCCACAACCCAATATTAATCTTTTAAGTTAAAGACAGAGAGCTTAAATCTGTAGCAGTTCACACAGGCATAGAAAAACCATGACCACCTACTGTTGTCCTCATTTACTCCACCATCACAAAAGAAAAAACAAACACTATTTTTATATTGAAAATAACAAAAATAACGTATAATAGAAGACAAAATTCTCCTGTGTTTTAAGATAAACTCACAGACATCAAAAAAAAGTTCTATTTGTGACAGCTGCAAGTTGACAAATATGCATTGGTCACCACTGCCTGTGTTCTGGGTGGGGTGAAGCTCTGGCTACAGCACTGAGGAGAGCAGCAGTCCTGTTTCTTCTAGAGCCCTGGTTGAGGAGGAAAGCAGTCCTTCTAAGTGTATGAGTGCTACAGAAGACAAGACCATGCGCACAGAGGGAGGGGCGGTAACGGCAACTGAGGTTCAGGGAGGGCTTTTGAAGGAAGTTATTTTAAGCAAAGATCTGGGAAGTGATAAATAGAGAAATAAGACACATGAAACTTAACAAACAAGAGAGCACACGGGGTGTTCTAGGAACTGAGAGAGAGCAGAGGGGTTGTGGTTGAGATGGGGAAATAGGACTTTGGGGGGAAGTACCTGAGTTGGGAAAGTATGAACATCACTCACTTACTGGGCTGACTTAGTACTGGACCACAGCCTCACACAAAACAGCACTCGGCCAATATTGGCTGAATAAATGACTTGACAGATATTACTGGCTGTTAATTTGCATTCTAAAAGAGAATGCCAGGCCCAGAGAACCTGAGACTTGGGAGGCAGGGGCCAGAAGATGATGAGTTGGAGGCCAGCTGAGCAACTTACCAAGACACATTCTCAAAACTAAAAAATAAAAAAGAGCTGGAGATGAGTTTACTGGTAGAATGGACCTGGGTTCAATCCCTTGGGCCTCAGGAAAAAAGAAAAAAGTAGCAACCAAAAGAATACAAGGGAAAAATATAATAAATAATTTGCATGGCCTTTATTAAAAACACTTTAATCATCTATGAACAGACCCCAAAATGTCTTAAATTGAAATACAAACTGGTCTTTGATGGGAAAATATCATTTCCTCCTAAATTAATTTATAAATTGAATAAAATTCCAATTGAAATAGGAATTTTAACATATTGGTATAAGCTAAGGGAATATTAAAGTTCATTTATAAAACTAATTATGAAGATTAATCAGAAAAACTCTTGGAATTGAAAAACAGTAAGAACTAGTCCACTCTGATACTAAAACTATTTTGTTTTAATTTTTATTTATTTGTTTTTGCACTACTACATCCACAGCCCCTTTACTTTTTTTTGAGACAGGATTTAGCAAAGTTTTTAAGGCTGACCTCAAATTTATGGCCTTCCTGCCTTGGCCTCCCAAGTATCTGGGATTACAGGGATATGCCACCACAACTAGCTACAAAAACTACTTTCAAGCTACAATAATTAAAATCATTTGGCATTAGAAAAAAATAGATCAATAAATAAAAATGGAGAGTCTAAAAATGAAACTAAATTCATGTGTGAATTTATTATGGGTGAAACAGAGACACTTCTAGTGAGGAAGAGGTGATCAGTCAAGCAATGGTGTTAGAAAAATAGCTGATTGGAGGGGAAAAAAATAAAGCTGAATACCTACTTCACTTACTACACTAACATCAATTCCAGGTAAGTCAAAGATTTAATGTAAACTAGGAACTATAAAAGTTCTAGGGAAATAAGTGGATGAGTTTATGCTCCTGGCATAGGGAAGGCCTGAGAAGGACCCAAAGCTCAGAAGCCACAAAGGAAAAGATTGATACATTTGACCATATAAAACTTGTGATTGGGGCTGTAGGAGGGAGGTAAAAAAATATATACCATTAACCAAGAGAAAAGGGAAGTGACAAGTTGGGAAATTATTTATAACTCATAAGGCAGAAAAAGGACTAATTTGTTTCATTTTCCAAATACTTATGCAAATAAAACAGAAATGATGAACAGTCCTATAGGCAAAAAAATGGACAAACAATATGGGTAGTCAATTACTAAAAAGTGAAAATAAAAATTCAGTAATATAAAAATATGTTCAATGTTACTCAGAAGGAAAAAAAGTGTAAATTACAAAGCATGTAGAGACTGTTTTCTTTTTAACTCAGACTGTGAGAAACTGCAGCGATGAGGCCTAATTCTGAGAAGGCTATGGAGAAGCAATTGGTATTAAGACACTGAGCAGAATCAGGGGGTGGTGGGCCATGTCTCTGTTGTAAGGAAACTTTGCAAAAATTGTCGAATTTTAAAGGTGTATATAATTTTATGTGGTAATGACCCTACCAGGAATTTTCCATTATAACTATACCTACAGATATTGGTCAACAGGTATATAAGAGTGTGTTCCTATGGCACTGTTTATAATAGCAGAAAGCAACAAAAACCAAAAAAAAAAAAAAAAAAAAAAAAAAAAAA
>NW_025999864.1:4175796-4288726 GCF_001458135.2 Marmota marmota marmota
AAAAACAAAAAAAAAAAAAAAAAAAAAAGGAGAAACCTGCCAAGAACCTTGATAAAGTGTGGTGCTCTTATCTGAAAGATTATTGGGAAATTTTTAAGAAAGAATGAAGTAAATAAAAAACAGGTAGATGTCTCTGAGTACAGAATCATCATTTTTGTGTGGATTTTACAAAAATAAATAGACAGACATTTGCACAGGTATACTCATAGATAAATTTTTTGAAGACAAATTAAAAATATCTTAGCCAGGGGCATGGTGGTACACGCCTGTAACATCAGCAGCTTGGGAGGCTGAAGCAGGAGAATCACAAGTTCAAAGCTAGCCTCAGCAACTTACTGAGGCCCTAAGCAACTTAAGGAGATACTATCTCAAAATAAAAAAATAAAAACAGCCTGAAAAATGAGCCAGGGATATGTCTCATTGGTTAAGAACTCCTGGGTTCAATCCCAGGTACCAAACAAAAGCAAAACCCAAAACCAAAAGCCCAAACAACAAACCAAATGCATAGCTAAGATATATACTTATATCTCTTAGCAGAGGCATAGAGCTGGGTGGGGAAGGAAGGCTTTTACATCTCATTTTATACTGCACCTTACTATTGGAAGTTTTTAAGTATACAGATAATTACTTTAATTTATTAAAACATGGAAAGGGATTACATAGATGGTAGAATGAAGGACTTTTCTTTCTTTAGTGTCTACATTTTTTTTTAAGTGGGAGCAACAAAGATGCCAGGAAGTTTTGACCAAAAAGAATAAAATTCAAACAGTAACCCATAGAACATAGCTAGGGTCCCAGGAGACTTTCCAACATCTCAGAGATTTCCCCACTTGCCTCCCATAAGGATGGTTTCCCTCTACATAACCAGCAGGGCATCTGGCTTCAGCATCAAGAGAGTTAAAATAAATGAAAGGAAATCAAATTCTAAAAAGAATGTCGTTATGATTTGTGCAAGCATTTCCTCTCTGCAGATAAAATTGAGTGAGATGACAAAAACAGATATAGGCTCACCTCCTGCCTTTCTTTCCCCTCTCCTTAGCTGGGCAGACTAAGATGGCTTACACCCATCTAGCGTTCTTATGGGCCCTGTATGCTCCAGTGGTGCTACCAAGCATCAGCTTTCTGGCTGGAGACCAGGATGCAGGGAATATGTCCTGAGATCCTGAGATCCTTCACCCCTCTGCCACCTGCTTCTGACACTCTTGCTCCTCCGTGTCCATCATACAAAGGCAATTTTGCTCATTTATTCCATACTGGTCACTCTGTGTACCATGTGGGGTGCAAAAGACAGAGACTGGACAGATATCAATCAGTTAGCTAACCCAACTTCCAACAAACTTCCTCTTCATTCACACAGCAAGGAGCATCCCTGGAGCATGGTTCAGGCAAAGAGATAAAAGGAGAAATCTCTAGGTGAGGCTTCTAGGAAAGATTTGCTTTAAAGGACAGATATAGTTGGCATGTTCCTTCAGACTTTTGTTCCTTTTTCTTCTTTTGGGGATAAGACTAAGAGACTGTGAGTGAAGTAGCCATCTCATAACTCACATTCTACAGCATGTATGAGGGCAAAGTCAACCCACTGAAGCAGGCAGGGTGAAAAACATGGCAAGAATCTCCACTGAACTGTTTGGGCCACTGCACCAGCCCTGATAGACATGTCCAGATTTTTCATTATGTGAGAAAAACGAGCCTCCCATTTGTTTAAGTTGTTAGGAATTGGGTGTTTGGTTAGTTGCAGCCAAATCCATTATTAACCGATTCACCTGGTCTTAAGAGGACGTAGCTCTGACACAATGAAAAGGGCAATGACCTTGGAATCAAAAGTTTGGGGTTTAAATTCTAGTCATGTGGCTTATCTGCCAGGATAAATTATACTTACCATTTCTGGTTCTCTGTTGACAAAAGTAAAAAATGGGGTCAAAAAAAGCTACTCACATACATGTTTAAGGTCTTCCTAAAAATAGGAAGTGAAAGTAACTGTACATAATAAGTCTCAGCTCAATAAATATTTGATAAATTTCCTGTTGAGAATGTGGAAGGACATTGATGAGGTAAGTGAGGCTTAACTGGAACACAAACAGAGCAAGAGGTGGGATGTAATCCAGAAGTACATACGGGAAAACCAAGAAATGCCAACGAAAGGGGTCAATAAACAAATCATCTTGCCTCTTGAAATACACCTGAAATCTAGCCTTCCAGGGAAAGCTCAGGGTAATTGGAATGCAGGTCTCAGAGAATCTTGGAAGAAGGTATCCCTTAGCTCAGAACCGAAGACTTTCCAGAGAAGTTCCAGCACCAAGAAGGAATTAAAATTTTTGTTAACATTTTCCTCCTCTCTTGTCTTTTTATTTTTTTACTTTCCCTGCTTCTTTTCCTTCCAAAGAATAAAACTCCTTCAAAATTCTGTAGGGCAGGCAGGTCAAAGATGGCAGATTAGAGGAAAGTTGCGTTTTCCAATTGCTCCTAGGCTTGAGAGTCCAGCATCAGGAGACTGCTTCTCAGTAAGATGGGTGAGAGAAATTCAGGAGCTTTGAACATAGAACAAGAAATAATAGAGACACACCAGCTTTGCTGCTAGCAGCAGTAGTGGCGTTAGTACTGCCGGTTCACTGCAGAGGGGAGGGATAAAACAGGCAAAAATACATAAAATCACTGTAAATACAGTTGGCATAGGAGAACCTATAGAACAGAGAAGGAGGCAGATCTATCTGATGGACACATAGGATGGCAAGCTGAAGATTGAAAAGTGCTCCAAATCTTTCAGCAGGTGAGCAGAGAGTTGAAAAGGGACCCATTTGCAGGTGGCTATGTACCAGCTTTCAGTTGTGGGAGCTTGGGAGTTCATAAAGGGCATTGCCAATCTGTCCGAGTAAATGCCTTCCATGCAATCCAGATAATGAGGCTTGGGATACCAAGGGGAGAAAGGATTGCGTTCTACTAGTTGCTGCTGGCCTATGCAAGCAACTGGGAAGAGTCCAGAAACCGGTCAGAGAGGCACATCTGCTCTCCAGGTCTGATATTGGGAAATTCACATTCACAATAGTGGAATATGTGAGATCTCTGGATCTCACCATGCCACCATAGGGATTTTCAGGAGGTCCCTAAGACACAGATATCCAGCAAAGAACATCTTCCTAGCAATAGGGCATTTTTTTTCTCTGAAGTAAATACCACTTGAAAAAGTTCCAAAGGATGGTCAGAACTAAGCCCCTGCCACTGGAACTTCCCTTTTAGAACTCTGCATCAACTCTGCTCTGGGAGTTTATTGACCTAGTCTGCTCAGACAAAACTCCAAATGTCAGGACTCCCCAGTCTGTCTTACCTTATACTGTGAAGAGAAGCTGACAGCTATTACGACCAGTTTCCATTCCAGGCCACATCAGCCAGCAACTTGGAGAGAAACACAAAGAGATCAGATTTGATAACCTTAGCTCTTGATCTAAGGGGTTCATATCCCAAGAAGAAATGAAAAGAAGGACACAACAGCATAGGCAGTAAATATCCATCCTTATCAACAGTTTTGATCACTTCAGTGGCAATAAGCCCTTTGTTTTTCTTGAAGAATTTTTTTCCTATTTTTTTTTCATTTTTTTTTGTGTATGTGTTCTTGCTGTGCTATTTGATCTAAGAATATATATATATAATTACATATGTAATTTTTCTTTCATTTTACCATTTTGCTTTTACCTGTTTTTTAGTCTTGTTTTGACTTTGGAGGGGTAGGGATTTTCATGGGTTTGTTTTAGTTTGATTTTTTTTATTCTTTGTTTTTGTTCCTGTTATTACTCCTTCTTCCCATTCTTCTCCCTCTAATAGCTAAATTCTCTTGTTTCCTCTAATAGTCAAATTATTTTTTCCCTCTTCCTTTCTCTTTATTACTTTTAGTAATCTTTTTACTCTTCCTTGCTTCCTCTCTGTTCACTTTTTAAATATATTAAACATTATCTTCCCATTCTATCTCATTTTCTTTTCACTTAAAGAACTGTAATTTTACTATCTTTTAGAACTATTTGATTTATATAATTCCTGCCCCCCACCATTCATGTTGTTGTGCATGGTGTAGTTGATACCTGCTATTTAATGCTAGATCTACTTTGTGGCTGTTTGCTTTTAAACTGATGTTAAAAGCTGACCCTATCTCTCCTCTTTGTTTGGAAATTAGTGTTATATATGTGATAGCAGGCACTGGACATTTATTTTAAGACTTTATGTTGATTGATACTATTATTTATATTGCTTCCCCACATTCTAAGAGGGACTGAGAAATGATCAGAATAATATATATTCACAGGGTAGAGAATATACTGCTGAGCTACATCCCACAACTCAGCCAAGTGACAATGAACCTCACTCCATGCATGAGCTAGTCCTACTCAAGCTCCAACAATTCTTTAGCACATAGAATAGAGGAGACAAAAAAACCAACTGAGGATTAGGCCCCAACTAGTATCAGCTAGACAGGAACTTGAGATCTCATTTCTGGACATACTATCTATCCACAATGGAAGCAGAAAGAAGTTTCAAGATGAGAGCTCAGAGGAACCCAAAGTATTGCAACAGCTCACCAAGAATGAATTAAATCAGCAGTTCTACAACAGTAAACAGAGAAGCATTGGTGGTTGAAATTAATACTCAGATTATGCTGAGCTTAGGTGTTACAGCTGAAATATACCTAAAATACAGGGTTCACTACAAAAAAGATAACTACACAATAAAGGACACACACATAAAAGAGAAGGAGGAATATATCTCAACAGATACACAAGTCCAAGACCTCTGAAAACATGAGGTAACAAGTCTCCCTTGTCAAATTCACAGTCCCCAACAAAAGGACCACACAGGTATGGAAATGGATGAAATTCAGAGAAAGACTATATGAAATTGACTGTGCAAATGTTCAATGAGCTAAAAGATGATCTAAGGAACAAATTAAGAGATCAAATAAAATATTATTTCAATATCAATAAAAGATATTCCAAGAGACAGAGATTCTGAAAAGAAATCAATCAGAACTCCTGGAAATGAAAGACATATTGAGTCAAATAAAAAATTCACTTGACAGTATCACCAACAGATTAGATTATATATAAAATAGAGCTTCATGTCTCAAAGACAGAACTTAAAGCCTTAAAGACAGGGAATGTGAACTTGAAACTCAGTATACAATAAAGGGGAAAAAACCCTAAAAGGCTATGATCAGAATATACAAGAACTTTGTAACAACATCAAGAGATCAAACTTAGGTACACTGGGATAGAAGTGAGCATGAAGATGCAGGATGCTGGCATTAAGAAAATTTTTAGTAAAATAATAGCAGAAAAAAATGTTCAAACCTTAGAAATGAGATGTACATCCACATATAGGAGGCATATAGGAACCCAAATAGACAATATCAAAGAAGAACCTCTCCAAAATATATCATAATAAAAATGACTAACAGAGAATAAAGAATATTAAAATCCACCAGAGAAAAATGTAAGGTAAACAAATACGGCTCACTTATGACTTCTCAATTCAGACTCTAAAATCAAGCTTTTAGAGCCTTGAATGATATAATGAGGCTAAAAGACACCACCTATGAGATATTACAAGCTCTATAAGAAAACAAAATAATTTCCAGCCAAGATTGCTATATTCAGCAAAGCTTCTTTCAGAATTCAAGAAATATAGACAAATTAAAAGAATTCCTGACAACTAAGCCAGCACTACAAGAAATATATAAAGACCTACTGCACACAGAAGAATTTAACAACAAACTCCAGAGCCTTCAAATGGATGAAGCTTTTTAAGAGTGATTAAGTAAATCCAATTTAAGACCAAATTATAGGAAACAAACCAAAATGGCAAGAAATAACAAACATCTATCAATAATAACTTAATGCAAATAGTCTCAACTCTCCAATTAAAAGACATAGACTGGCAGAATGGGTTAAAAAAACAAGATCCAACTACATTCTGCTTGCAAAATATTCATCTCATAGGCAAAGACATCCACAGGCTGGAAGTAAAAGGATGGGAAAAGATATTCCATGAAAATGGAGTCCAAGATCAAGCCGGGATAGCTATTCTCATATCTTACAAAGCAGATTTCAAGTAAAAATTAGTAAGAGACAAAGAAAATCACAAAATATTCGTAAAGGGAATGATCCAACAAGAATATATAGTGATTGAAATTATGTTCCAAATTTCAGTGCATCTAATTCATAAAACAAACATTTCTTGACATTAAATCCTAGATAGACCCCAAAACAATAATACTGAGTGATTTCAAAACACCCCTCACCAACAGACGTATCATCCATACATAAATTAATTAGGACTCTTGTGACTTAAAAAATACTATAAGTCCAATGAGATTAACAGATGTCTATAGATATTTTATCCAAAAACAGCAGAATTTATTTTCTTCCCAGCAGCTCATAGAACTGTTTCCCAAATAGACCAGATTCTAGGTCACAAAGTAAGTCTTTCGAATAAAAAAAAATTAGATATAGTTCCATGCATCTTATCAGATCATAATGGAATTGAATTAGAAATAAATAGAAAGAAAAATTATATAAACCACATTAACACATGGAGATTGAATAACATGCTTTTAAGAGAGGAATGTACCAGAGAATAACTAAGAAGAGAAATTTAAAAATTCCTATAGTCAAATGAGAATAGTGATACAACATATCAGAATCTCTGGGACACTATGAAGGCAATTCTAAGTGCCTATATTAACAAAAAACAAAAACAAAAATCAGAAAAATCTCAAATAAACAATCTAATGCTACATTCCAAGGCCCTATAAAAACAAGAACAAACCAATTCAGGAAACATTAAGATTAGAGCCAAAATAAATATAATATGAGAATAAAAAATGCAAAGGATCAATGCAACAAAGAGTTTGTTCTTTGAAAGGATAAACAGGATTGACAAATTCTTAGCTAAACTAACCAAAGAAAGAATGAGAAGATTCAAATCAACAAAATTAGAGATAAAAAAGGTATCACTACAGCCATTGCTAAAATCCAAAAGATCATAAAGGACTGTTTTAAAAACTTGTATTCCAATAAGTTGGAAAACCTAAAAGATAATGACAAATTTCTAAACACTTAAGACTTATCCAAATTGTACAAAGATGATATATTAAAAACTAAACAGATGAATATCAATCAATGAGATTGAAGCAGTAATAAAAAAGCCTTCCAACAAAGAAAAGTCCAGGACCAGACGAGTTCTACCAGACCTTTAAAAATAATTAATTCCAATCCTTCTCCAATTATTCTATGAAACAGAAAGTGAGAGAATGCTCTCAAACTCATTCTATGAAGCCAGCATCATTTTGATACCCAAAATAGATAATAACACATCAAGAAAATTACAGATCACTATCTATGATAAACATTTACAGTGCACTAAAAAGAAAAACAGTTTGCTTATCAAAAATCCTTAATATTAGTAATCCACATTCAAAAAAATATTAAGAAGATTCTACAACATGTTCAAGTTGGATTCATCCCAGAGATGCAAGGCTAATTCAATATACGTAAATCAATAAATATAATTCATCACATAAATAGAAGCAAGGACAAAAATCACATAATCATCTCAATAGATACAGAAAAACCTTTGACAAAATTCTGCATCCATTCATGTTCGAAACACTTGAAGAAACTGGGTACATAAGTACCTGAATAAAATAAAAGCTATATATGAAAAACCTAAAGCTAACATTGAACTTAATGGAGAAAAGCTGAAAGCATTTCCTATAAAATCTAAAATCATCTGTTTAGTTTTTCTAAGGAACAAGATTGTCTACTCTCAACTCTTCTATTCAATATAGTTCTTGAAATTCTAGACAGAGCAATGAGGCAGGAAAAGGGAATTAAAGGAATATAAACAAGAAAAGAAGAAATCAAACTACCTCTTTTTGCTGATGACATGATCCTATGCTTTGAAAACTCCTCCAGAAGACTTCTAGAGTTGATAAACAAATTCAGTGAATTTGCAGGATACAATATGAATACATAGAAATCAATAGTTCTCCTGTATTCTGACAATGAATCCATTGAGAAAATATCAAGAAACTATTCAATTTACAGTAACCTCACAGACAGAACAAAACTTGGGAAATAAATCTAACTAAGGAGGTGAAAGACCTCTACAATGAAAATTATAAAACACTGAAGAAAGAAATTGAATAAGACTTAGAAGATAGAAAGATCTACCGTGTTCATAAATAGATAAAATTAATATCATCAAAATGGCCATTAATGTCAAAAAGCAATCTACAAATTCAAGGCAATTTCATCCCCATCAAAATACCAATGACATTCTTCATAGAACTAGAAAACACAGTGTTAAAATTTATATAAAAGAATAAAAGACACAGAATATCCAAAGCAATCCTGAGCCACAAAAGTGAGACGGAGGAATCAATCACATTATTTGATCTCAAATTATACTACAGAGCTATAGTCACAAAACAGCATGTTATTGGCATTAAAAAAAAAAAGACGTGAAGACCAGTGGAATAGAATAAAAGACCCAGAAACAAATCTACATTTTTTTTTGACATTATTGTTAGGCACTAAGATAGCCTGGAAGTTTCACAGGTACTTCCTTCTGCCTTTCTGAGGGCACCTGGAGAGGTAGTGGACTCATGAGAAGGGAGTGTGTTGGTTCTTGCATTTTGCTGTTTGAGGGCTTTTGTTTGTGGTGCTAGAGATTCAACTCAGGGCCTCACACATACTAGGCAACTACTGTACCACTGAGCTACATCCCTAGATAAAAACAGTCATCTGATTCTTGACAAAGGTACCAAAAGCATAAGTAGGAGAAAAGATAGTCTCTTTAATAAATGATACTGGGAAAACTAGATATCCATGTGTAGAGGAATGAAGCTAGATCCCTACCTCTCACCCTGCACAAAAAGTCAACTCAAAGTAGATCAAAGACTTAGGAATGAGATCAGAAACACTGCATCTGCTAGAAGAAAACAGGGGCAACACTCCAAACTGGTGTGGGCACCAAATTTCTTAAAAAGACTCCTAAAGCTTGAGAAATAAAATCAAGAATCAATAAGTGGGATGGCTTCAAATTATAAAGCTTCTGCACAGCATAGGAAACTTAAGAGTGTGAAGAGAGAACTGGCAGAATGTGAGAAAATCTCTAATTGGCTACTCTACTCTTCCAACAGGGATTAATAACCTGAATCTAAAGAACTCAAAAAAACCTCAATATCAAAAAACTAATCACCTAGTCAATAAATGGACTAAAGATCTAAAGGAACATTTCCCAAAAGAAGATATACAAATACCAACAAATATATGAAAAACTATTCAACATCCTTAGCACTCAGGGAGACTTAAATCAAAACTACACCAAGATTTCATCTTACCAGTCAGAATGGCAATCACCAAGAAAACAAATAATAATAATTGCTGGCAAGGACATGGGGGGAAAGGTATGATTATACATTGCTGGTGGGACTGAGAATTAGTACATCCACTCTGGAAAGCAGCATGGAGATTTCTCAAAAAGACTAGAAATGGAACCACCATGTCTCAACTATCTCACTCTTTGGTATTTATTCAAAAGAACTAAAATTGGCATACTATAGTGATAAATGCATAATAATGTTTATAGCAGCACAAGGAAACAGTCTAGGAGGCCATCAATAGATTAAAAAAATGTGGTATGTAGAGACAACGGAGTTCCTCTCAGTCATAAAGAAAAATAAAATTATGTCTGGTAAATGAAAGAACCGGAGATCATCATGCTAAGCGAAACAAGCCTGACTCAAAAAGTCAAAGGTCAAATGTTTTCTCTCACTTGCAGAAGCTACTGAGAAAAAAGGAATTAAAAAAGAGGATCTTGGGAAAATAGAAGGGAAAGCAGTAAAGTTGAAGCAGGGGTCTGAGTAGGAGGTAAAGGAGAACTGGGGAATAACATTGACCAAATTATAGTATTGTGCATATATCACAGTGCATTCCAATTTTATATATAGGTATAATACACTTATTAAACAAATAAATAAAAAGAAGAAAGACCAATTGAATAGAGGAAAGGTATCAGGGAAAGGAAGAAGGGAGGGAAGAGGATCCTAGGGATAGATATGTGAAAAACTATGTTATATGCATTTCCAAATATGTCAAAATGAACCCCACTATTATGTATAACTACAATGCACTAAAAAGAAAAAAACAGTTTGCTTATCAAACTGTTATCAGTATTTATTATTATAATAGAATTTGTCTGAGCTTGGTTAAGCCTTTTATATATTCACTCTGAAAATCAGTGCAACAAGTTTTTTCTTAGATGGTAATTACTGTTTTTCTCATGAGAAATGCAAATAAAATTTGTTTATAATAAAATAAGGATTTTTAGAATATATTTTAAAAACCCCATGTAAGGCAGATATAATTTGTTCTAACTCATAGTGGGTGATTGATAGAGCCTGGTTTTTCAAGCTTCTTATGTACTGAACGCACAAAGAAAATTTCTGCATTCTCCCTTTCCCTTCCAAAGGGAGAAAATATCAGTGTAAATCCAAAAGAGGGTTCAAAAATTCAGAAGCCATATTTCTTGCCCTATTGGTTCTCTTGATATTCTCCTACCCTCTCTGAATTTTAATTTTCTCGTCTATAAAATGGGAATGTGTGGGAGAAAGTGGGATGCAAGGGAATATTTACTAAAATAAGCTCTTGAGTTCCTTTTCCTCTATTAGATTCTTGCAGTCCCTAAGGCATGGAGGAAATGTTCATAAATATCTGTGGATCACCTACCCTACACTAGACATGGGTTTAACCACTGGAAATATCACAAATGAAATGGATGGGAGAGATGGACAATGAATGAGAAACTGAATTGATAATTTTAGAAAATGAGAGGAGTTGTAAAGAAGAAAATCCAACTAGGTAAGAAATAGAGTGTGTCTGAGGTGAGGGAGTAGGGGAGAGCCCCAGTGAGATGAACCATTATGCTTGGCCTAAAAGAGAAGCCAGCCACTCTCTTCCTGCAGGGATTCTGTATGATCCTTTGACTGGGTATTTAGACTCACCCTCACTGCCAACATAGTCTCTTGGATCCTGATGAATTTCATGGTGACATTCTAATGGTACCACCCTGTGAGCCTTCCTGGCTCATCAGAACCATCAAGGCAGGTATATACGCAAGCTTAGCAGTGGCTAAAGGAGAGTATTTAGAAACTGGGGGACCATGTAAGCCAATCCAAAATGGAGAAACCAATGCACCTCTACTTTGTCTATTTTTTTTAAATCTCACTTTTTTCACTTTTTGGGGGGAGGTATTCTTCATAAGAAATGTGATATGATATATTGTTGGGATAACAATAATAGTGAATACTTAATAGTACTTGATTTTCATGACATGTTGACATTATGCATGTCCCCTTTTACAGATGGAGGAACAGAGACATGGGCCCACAAGTGATTTTTCAGTTTGTGAGTGGCAGAGATCCAGAAGTACAGTCTAAAACCATAAAGTCACTTCTGTTAACCATTATGCTGCATACTTTTCGTGTATAGCATTTGTTCATTTTAAAGTGGATTTGTGGTTTTATTGGAGGCTCAAATTCAACTTTTTACAAATTGATTATGGTAATGGAAGGTGAAAAAGTTCTGGAAATGGATGGTGGTGATGGTTCAGAAAATGTCACTGCACTGTACTTAAAATGATCAAAGTGATAAGTTTTATGTTACATATATTTTGCCACATACAAAAAAATACCAAATAAAGAGAAAGTGAATTTGCAGAGAAATGGCTTTTTTTAACTATTTTTAATTAATTTATTCATTTATTTTAAATAGGTATATATCACAGCAGAATGCATTTTGATTCATTGTGCACAATTACAGTACAACTTTTCATTTCTCTGGTTGTATATGATGTAGCTTCACACCACATATGCAGTCATACATGTACCTAGGGTAGTGATGTCCATCTCATTTTCACTATCTTTCCTGTCCCCATTCCCCCATCCCTATTCCTCCCTCCCCTTGTCCAATCAAAGCTCCTCCATTTTTCCCATGCACCTCCTCCCCCATTATGGATCAGCATCCACTTATCAGAGAGAACATTCGGCCTTTCAATGAATATTTTTAAAGTTTTTAAAATTTTAATTATTTTTTTAGAGACAAGGTCTTGCTGTGTTGGGCCACGTTGGCCTCATACTTATAGGTTCAAGATATCTTCCCACCTCAGACCCCTGAGCAACTAGAACTGTAGGTACTTACCAGTATATCTGGCTCAATGAAGTTTTAAAGAAATGAAATAGAAGATGAGAGGAATTTTCCCCCCAGGCATTGGTTGGGTCTATATGGGCACATCATATGTTTTGGAATCCAAAGATATTCTATCTTTTAAACCTGTGATCCTCATATTCTGAAAGAGACAGAATGTTTACATATGCTTTTTTCTTTCATAGTCCAGTCAGGGATGACCAATCATGACCTATACTGATATCTCCTTACTAACATTACCAAAGCAGACACTGCTCATCAATCAAAAATTTTCCCCAAGGAGACCAGATGCAGACTCAGAATCTTTCTTGACACATCTCTGTAATCGTACATAGGTGTATTTGCAAAAATTGAAACACAATTTACCATCACCAAGGATAAAGGACATTTCTCAGGGATTGCAAACAGCCAGCACCACATGCAAACCCCAGGCCAGCTTTGCTATCAGGAGCTATGGCCTACAGAAGAGAGAAGGGTGAGTCCTGACCCCATGTGTTTAGTGAGTAAATGATGGTGTGTAGCTATACAAGAATACAAAACCAGGCTTAGCCTCGAGTCAGGTTTTCAAATGAGTTTCAGGTACCAGGTAAGTGCCAATAAATAAATGAAGATGCAAATAAAAATCAACATGAACCAATTTCTCCCTGCAGTTTGCATAAGATTATATACTGCAGGACTTGTAAAAGAAAAACAAAACCAGAAAGTTCCTGTGTATCATGTGAGTCTTCTTTGCTAACATCTTTCTTGAGTTAGTACTTAGAAGGTGGAAGTCGCCTTATAGAACTTCCATCTTCATTGCTACTAAATTCAATCTGTTTCTACAATCCACATCCCTTTGCCCCTTCACTGCCTCTCTCCCAACTTTGACCCTTCTAGAAAGAAGCTCTCTCCTTTTCCCTATGCCAAACTCTATCTCTGGTTCTGCAGTCTCCCTGGCTTTCATACTTATTGTGGAAGCCTCTCAGGATAAACAGTCCTGTGTAGAAGTAAGCTTAAGTAGATCTGTGTAGCCCTTGACTCCTAGATCACCCACAGGTCCCACTTCTTATCCCTGAGCCTATCAGGCTTAGAACAGGGGAGTGAGTGGGTCTAAAAAACAATTCAAAGTTTCTGTCCTCCCCTGCTAAGTACTTTAAATACATGATCCTATTTATCACCTTACTAATGCTATCAGGTAGATATTGTTATCCCTATTTTACAAATGAAGAAATATAACCTCAAAGAAGTTAAGTATCTAACCACATCACACAGCAAGCATGTGGTGAAAGTGTGTTGGCCTCCAAAGCCTGTGTCCCTAACAAGTTGGCCTCTTATTCCTTCACAGGATTCTTGCCTGGATTCCCTCTAGGCCTTGGCCTGATTGACTCCTGAGATCCTTCAAAATTCTGAGTTAAAGACACAAAAGTACAATAAAGGAGTTTCTGGCAGTGAGCAGGTATCTGAGGCCATGCAACTCTTCCTAATTAGAAGACTTTTTCCCAGAAGATGCATGGCTTCAGGCTTCCTCAGCTAGGACAGTAGATGCCAGTCTCCTTCAGTAGGAATTAAGGAAAATCCCAGCTGTGGGAGCCAGGCAAGGGACTCAGAATGGCTGAAACTATCTTGAAAAAAAAAAAAAAAAGAACACAGTTGGATAACTCACACTTCCCAGTTTCAAAACTTACCACAAAGCTATAGATTCAAAAGTGTGGTACAGGTATAAAGTTAGTCATATCGATCAATGGAAAAGAATTGGGAGTTAAGAAATAATCTCATATCTATAAATAACTCATTTTGACCAGGATACCAGATTTATAAATAGACAAATAAATCAATTTTAAAGTGAGCAGAGGGGTGAAATAGATTCTTCAAAGAAGATAAATGAACAATAAGCACTTGAAAAATGCTTAACATCATCAGTCATTAGGTAAATGTAAATAAAGTTCACAAGATACCACTTCATATACACTAGAAAGGCTATAATTCTAAAAAAAAAAAAACAAACAAATAGAATATAATCATTGGTAAGGATATGAAAAACTTGGAACTCTCATACATTGCCAGTGGGAATGACTAAATATGTAGCCAAATTTAGAAAGAGTCTCTTAGTTCCTCAAAAAGTTAATCAGAGTTATTATTATTGTAATAACCCAACAATTCCACTCCTAGGTATATATGCTCCAGGAAAACAGATGTTTAAACAAAAATGTGTACATATTTATAGCATTATTCATGATATTCACATTATTCAAGTAGCCTAAAGGTAGAAGTAGCCCAATGTGTATCAACTGAAGAATTATATATATATAATGTAGTACACAGATATCATGGTCTATTATTTAGCAATATTGAGTAATAAAGTACTGATAACATGCTAACAGCCTTTAAGAATTGAAAACATTACACTAAGTGAAAGAAGCCTGACACAAAAGACCACATATTTGATTTCATTTAAACAAGATGTGCAGAGTAGGCAAATCCATATAGACAAAAACTAGGTTAGTAGTTGCCAGGGGCTGGGGACAGGAGAAAAGGGGAGCCACTGATAAATGATATGAGTTTTCTTTTAATGTGATGAAAATATCTGGGAATTATATAGTGGAAAAGGTTGCCCAACTCTGAGAAAAAGACCACTATTATATAAGTTAAAATAATGAGGTTTGCAATATGAGAATTATGCCTCAATAAAAAAAGGACAGTTATAAAAATAATTCCTACTCAATATCAAAGAAAATGAAAAAAGTAGAAATTTGTCTAGTGTTTCTTTTCTTTTTTAATTATGCCTTGTGGACAAGAGAAAACCAATATTAAGATCACACCCAGTGACTAAACCAGCAATGGCTATGAGTGCTAGGAAATTCAAGAAACATTGTTTCCATGGAACTCAATTGTCTTAGAGTTCCCTCAGAAACAGACCCTAGGACAAGCATTTCAGTACAAATGGAGACTATTTGGGAGTATAGGAAATACCAGCATGGAGCAGGAAAGTGAGTCAGGGCAGGGAAGGCAGCCAATGAAGTGTGTATTACCAAGCAAGTGACCTTTGAGAGCAATGGAGCTTGATCCATTGGGGAACTCTGTGTGAGCCAGGGGAAAACACACTTCAGAGTTACCCTCACCCCAGGGACCAGAAAATGGGATATTTATACTACAAAACTAGTCTCCTTAGTTGAGAGTTAACTCCTCCAGTAGCAAGAGGAAGCTCTCAAGCAAAGAGAGGAAAATGCTGGTGAGGTGGGGCAGGCTTGCATTGAAATGGAAAGACCGGAAGAGACAGGAGTAGAACCTTGACAGCTGATACCTGTTAAAGACATGGATTAGAGTTTTAGCTTCACTATTCCGGCCAAACTATTCAACTAAGATTCATTTCTTTATATGCAAAATATGGAAGGGAGAGAGTAAATGTCAAAGTCATTCCAGTGAAATACAGTACCTAAGGGAACCCCTGAATTTGTAGTCAGTTGGTCAGAAGTATGAGCAGCCTAAGAATATTGGAGGTTTTTGTCTGACAAGGAGAGCCTTGTGGACAACTAAGCCATTAGCCTGTGAAATCTCAGTTAATTCTGGGCAGTTAGCATCAGAAATACACTGCAAGAACACACACAAAGGATTATAAGGTTTTCCTTGAGAATTAGTCCCTTTGTCCCCAACAGTTTTTCCTATTTTGAAGCCTGGTTTCTCTGGAACGAATATAGCAACTCTAGCTTTCTTGTGATTAGTGTTAGCATAGTATATCTTTCTCCATTCTTCTTCTTCTTCTTCTTCTTATTATTATTATTATTATTAGTAGTAGTAGTAGTAGTAGTAATAGTAGTAGTATTTTATCTATCCATGTTTTTAAATGGTAACTGGGGTTCTTATTGACAATTTATAGTTAGTTGGGTCTTTTTTATCCACTCTGAGAATCTCTCACTTTTAATTTTGTATTTAGACTAATGGCATTTAAGGCAATTATGATACAGTTGGATTAATATCTACTATATTTGTGTCTGTTTTCTACATTGCCATTGTTTCATTTATTTGTTTTCCACTCTTTTTCTGCTTTCTCTGGTTTTAATTCAGCATTTTATATCATTACACTTTCTCTCAGCTTATTGATTGTACATTAAAACATAGGTTTTATATCTGGTGTGATGGTGTGCCCCTGCGGTCCCAGCTACCAGGAAGGCTGGGGCAGGAGGATCACCCCAGCCCATGAGTTTGGTATTAGCTTGAGCAACATAGCAAGACACATCAGACAGACAGGCAGACAGACAGACACACACACACACACATACACACACATACACACTGAGCCATCATTTGTCTATAAAGCAGGAAGTATTATGTCTCCATCTTAGAATCCCTGGCTGAATTATCCTAGAACCCTACAACATACTCAATCTAGTCAGTTAAACTTTTAAATATCCTACTGTGAGGGACTACAGAATCTGCTGAGTCCACTAACAGATCTTCCTTTTCATCCCTTGCTGCTTCTATTACCACAATGACTACATTAGACTCTGTTACCATCGAAAGTTGTGGCGCTATCAGCCTGATCCATCTTTGCCCACTGCTGCCATAACACCACTCCCTGTTCAGACGGTCAGTTTATGAGGAGGATGCTATTACCTCAGCGTCACCTCATCTACGTGTCCTCCTCAGGCTCCTGAGGAGGTTATAACTGCCCCCTCATACATTCAGTCCATGTCCCAAAGTGAACGCACCAGGCCAGATTAATAAGTTAATAGGGCCATCTACAAACTCAAATTCTTCCATCTTTAGGTGAATTCTCTCTCAGTTGGGCTTCCTGCAAGCAGGCCTCACTCCGGGTCACCTCAGGTCATCAGATCTTCAAAATGGGGGGACATCACTAAGGCTAGTTATATAGAAGTTACCCACCTGCTGTCCAGAAACTAGTTCTGTGTTCCAAAGACTATAAAGAAGCAACACTGTCAAGATGCCTATGGATCTTCAAAGAACTGCCCTATGGCTGGAGCCACTTTGCTTACATTTAAACAGAGCTAGAAGTGATTTGTGAATTTACATACAGCACCCTACACCAAAAATGGCCCTTTCTCAATACAGAAAACCCAGTTCCTTTGCCTTGTGGTAGACAACTATAGGATGCAAATAACCCTCCAAATTTCCTGTGGGACCAGGTGAAACAACCTCATATTCTTGCTATTTCTTTGCTTGTTCTGCTTTCTCCAGTCCCTTACCCATCTTTCATGGGAGCACTTCTTAACCAATCGCTTCCTCCTGATCCTCATTTCAGAGTCTGCTCCTGCAGAACTCAACTTAAGACACCTTCCAAAAGGGGCAAGGTGGTGGTTGCCCTCTGGTCTTCCATTTTCATAGACAACTCAGTCTACTCCAAAAAGATTTGATTCCTCCATGCGGCAGTCTGCCTGGGCACAATTCAGGAGCCACTTGTCAAAAGAAACGAACTTTATTTTTAGAACCACACACGCCAAACAAAACAGCTCCTCAGGAAAAACCCTCAGAGCCCAACTGCCACCACTGGCTTCCCACAAGCCTCTCAACCTCCCCCACTCCTCCTGCTCTTGAGGCCGATTGGCTGGGTCGCGTGGGCGGAGCCAAAAAGTCCCCCAATGAGCAGCTCCATAGTCTGAAAGGGCGGGGAAACAGCCCAATGGGCATCACCGCAGAGGAGCCAATCAGCTAGAAGTTGCTGGGGCCGCTGTGAGCCAATCATCAGCTGGCAGTCTGAAAGTTTGCTGGGGCCCCTTCGGCTGTGGCTCTCAACATCTCCCCCTCTCTGTTTAAACAACAAGCATGTGGCTTAGGGACCGTGCCTTCCTTAGGTTGTCCAATAGTACATATGGTCCTTACCCATTATCGGATGAGCTGACCTCAAGGCATCAGCCTCCTGTCTTAGGTTGGTACCATTGCAATTGGATCTTACCCGTCACTGACTACCGGTCCAGTATACAGCCACACCTGTAGATAGGTCTTTGTATCAGCGGGGGGGGGGGGGGTTCTTTGCCTCACCTCTGTTGGTCCCNTGATATGTCCTATAAAGAATGGATCTTTTCTGTCCCAGATTAGACTTTGTATAGTGGAAAGCAAAGAGATGGCTCTCAACATCTCCAAGTGGAGTGACCAGCACCATTTAAATGGCAGATGCTCATACAAATAAGTAAAATTTCAATTTCTCTCCAACAAAATTCTGTGCTATGATTATTTGCAATATTTTCACTTAACACTTTTCTTATGACTATCCCTCAGAGGCCTGAAAGTGGCTATGACTTATAGTAGCCAAATAAGTCATCTGATTGGCAATTTAAGGAAATTTACTTGAAAATTTACTGTCAAGTCAAAGACTTTCTGACTCCTCTTTCTCAGCCTCTCTTCTTATTTTTTTAATTTGTTTTTTAATTAGTTATACATGACAGTAGAATGCACTTATATACTTTGATGTATCATATATAGATGGGATATAATTTCTCAGTTTTCTGAGTATACATATTGTAGAATCACATTGGTCATATAGTCACATACATAATACAGTAATAATATCTGTTTCATTCTACTATTTTTCTTATCCCCACATCCCCTGCCTTCCCTTCCTTTCACTTCCCTCTTTTTATACCCAAGTGACTTCTCAGGCAAAAATAATTCTCTCTCTCTTCTTGCACAAAGTCTATTCATAAGAATTTATTAAACCATTTAGTGGCTGACATATATTTTCTGTTTCTTCTCAGTAGGAGATGGGGAAGGGAAGACTGGGGTACATAATGAAATGCTTTGGGTATTGCTCAAGGTATTTCAGGGACCATAATTGGAGGTATGAGGAAAATTCTGGAGCTCACAGACCCTTGAAGACATTTTCTAGCATTTGTCCCTGGTAAATGGAAGTTGGTTGTAGCTTCTCCTTTCTTACAACTTGCAGATTAATCATAGTGAAAGGGGCATAGACCTCCCTCTTTCTCTCTATCTCTGTACCCCACCTAGTGATGGTGAGAGCTCACCGCAAAGATGACCAAGGGAGGTCTACACAATATGGTAGTCAAGGCATCAAGTTCAGCATAAGATATTCTTAGTTCAAATTCTATATTTGCTAGCTGTGTCTCCCTAAGAAAAACAGTTAACCTCTCTGTGGCTCTATTTCCCTGGATATAAAATGAAGATAATAATATTGACCTCTAAGAGCAGTGGTAAAGCAGAGAAATGAGATTAGACATGTATAATAACTGGCACCAAGTAAGTACCTGAGGAATATGAATCCCTTCTTCTCCCCCATACTGTAAGTTTTGGTAAATGATGCTGGATTTATGTGAGTCATCAATCTACTTCTCTGGTTCAGAAGACTGAGTCCCCACTCAATTAATTCCCCAAATTAACATTCTAGAATATTAAAATTAGAAGGCACTTTTCATACAACCTTGTTCAGCCCACCCATTTTGCAGATGATGAAACGAAGATCTAGAACATTGAGGGGCCTTGTTCAAAGCCTGATAGTTCTCCTTTATTGCTCCTTGTCCTATATCTCATTTATTACCATCTTTTTTGAAGTCCATGTTTACACACCCTGGCTGATGTTTAACTATTTGCACCTCTAGTAATATTTTTTTGGTGTTGCCACATGGGGTTATTTCAGATCTTTTACAGTGTTCTTTCAAAAGGACAATGCAGTGAATTCCTCAAGCTCCCCAAAGGTACCACACTGGTGCTTGGAACTGGCCACAGGTTCCAAATCCCTTCTTCTTGAGAGAAGGCCATGCCCTCTAGACACATGTGTCCTCTGTCAGAACTGCATCCTTTTGAGGTTGGAATACTCTCTCAGAGGCAGGGGACCCCCACACTCTTTAAAGACAGATTTCCCTCTGTCTCAGGACCAGGGTCTGTCAGAAATCCTGAGACATGGAGTTGGATCTTCCAGTCCAGAGGCCTCAGGCAGTCTGGATGGCTTCTACTCCATCTAAGTTGCCAGTTTCTGCTTGTACTTACCCGTGTGGGAGGGTCCATCAGTGCCCCTTGGGAACAAAAATTATGAAAACAGGCTAATCAGAACACAGAAGAGTTTAGCCACCTCCTAGAGAACTGAGCTCGCAATGTCAAGTGCAGTGAGTTCCACCAGGGAGAACAGGGGGACACACAGGAAGGAAGCTCCCTTGGACTCCTGACAGATCCCAGCACACTGTGATACCCCATTGCAATGTCATCCTCAGCCCTCGGTGTCTGGGATCACTTTGGGAGATTTCAAAGTCTGAATGTTGGCAGGGAGGTGGGTAGACATATCAGAGTCTGATTGGGGGCAGGAAGGATATGTTTCAAAAACTCCCCAATGTATCTCATGAGCTGCTCCCCATCTTCTAGGGTTGCTGGATTTCACAAAAACCAAAAAACAATAAAACCACAATACCTTAGTTAAAAATGAATTTCAAATAACAATGAACACTCTTTAGCAAAAGTATGTCCTAGGTGATACTTGGGGCATGCTTATATTCAAAAAAATGTTATTTATCTGCAATTCAAATTTAACAGCCACCGTGTATTTTATCTGGCAACTCTTCTACCGTCCCCACCCTCAAACAGGAAAGTGACATTTTAAAATATCATTCTAAAAAAATACACTTACTGTCAAAAATTTAGAGAAGTATGAAAAATAAAAATTAAAACCAGTCATAATTTGCCACCCAGAGTTGTTAACCACTGTTAACATTTTGGTCTATTCTTGTCAGTCCGTGTGTGTATGTGTGTGGGGGTTGATTTACTGTGAATCATGTTTATTTATAAAATTATAATTATATAAAATACATGGTTTTATATTATTCTATATAGTATTACACATATATATGAAAACATTTTTATATTTGAGGAAATATGTAGCATTAAGCATATAATGTTATATCTTTATTTTACTTATCCTTATATATGTTTAATGCTATATATATTCTTACATCTTTAATATCTTTTATGAGCAGTTCTTTTTTTTAAAAAAAAATTTAAGTTGTAAATGGACACAATGCCTTTATTTTATTTATGTTTTATGTGGTGCTGAGGATCGAACCCAGTGCCTCACATGCGCTAAGCAAGCGTTCTACCACTGAGCCACAACCCCAGCCCATGAGAAGGTCTTTTAATGGCTGAAAATGCTCACTTACTCCAGCTCAGGCATGCTGGGGAGTGAAAGGACAGATCTCTACAGACACCTCCATTTTTGCAGATCGTAATTAGCTATCAGATTCCTGATATGGCAAATACCTAGCACCATGCCAGACCCATAGGAGGAATTTAAGAAAGACTTGTTGATTAAGTGAATAAATGAAAGAATAAACCCTACTGGACCTGGGAGCATCTGAGCCCAAACACAATGCCCATTTTCCATCACATAGGTTCCTGTTGAATGGAAGAGTTCCTGTTTGAATTTAAGCAAGGAGTTGATAACATAGCATTCTGGCCTCTGATGTTGAACAAAAGCAGAGTCCTTATTTTACTTCAAATTTCATAAATATTCAGCATCTGTCTGGTACCAGGCTCTATTGTGGGCACTCTGGATGTAGAAATGAACAGGATAGAGGAACTGAGGAATTACAGACATATGAAACTACATTTGTGTGGGCTGGTGGTAATAACAGATAACAATAGGTAATGACAGATAATAAAGGAGTAAATAAATAAACATCATAATTTCATACAGTGATGAATAAGAACTGAAGCCATTACAGACACACAGCCTACTGTCTATGCTAACATGATTACACTACTCCACAAATTCTAGCCCTAAAATGACCAAGTTACAAATAATGTTTGTCTCAGGAACTTTCTGAAAATCCTTTTTTCTGAAAAACAGACTCTTTAACAGGTAGTCAGCTGTTTCTCATAACAATCCAACTGGTCTACACATTCTTCAATGCCCCCTGGGAACCCTCATCTCACTGTTTTCATCCGTTCTAAACTATTATCTCACAAATTTGTAATTTGATGCAGACTTTGCAATTCCCATCTGTCTTCACATTGAAAGACCCACTTTAACATAGACTCTCAAAACCTTATCAATATCCCAATCTTTTATATTTTATTTATTTTTTAGTTTTAGATGGACACAATACCTTTACTTTATTTGTTTATTTTTATGTGGTGCTGAGGATTGAACCCAGTGCCATACACATTCTAGGCAGGTGTGCTACCGCTGAGCTACAAGTGCAACTCCAGTATCCCACTCTTGAGCTCCCCCTTGTAAGAGGCTTCTATGACTCCATCAAAGTAGTTACCACTTATCACACCAAGCAACAAACATGACTTTGTACAATCAGTGTTATTTCAGTAGTCTTATGTGGGATTTAGCAGTCAATATGAGTGCTAGGAAGTGAAAGCCGGGTTGCTGGATCCCACAGTGATGGTGGTGGGGCTGACAGTGGTAGTATTACTGATTGGGTGGAAGCTTCTCAAAAATGAGAGCTGAGACCTGAATAAAGACCCGAAGCCTCAGCTTTAGCCCTTTCCATATCCTGGGAGCAAAGATTTCCAGGCACTGGGACTAACAAAAGAAGGAAGTTTGGAAGCAAAGAAAAGAAAGTCAGAGAGATGAGGAGTAGGTGAATGCCACAGCCCAACATAAGGAATTTGGATTTTATGCTAAGTATGATTTTTAACAACTGGAAGATTTAAGCAGGGAAGTGATATGCCTTCGTCCATTCATCCAGTCAAGAAACATTAATTGAGAACCCTCTCTTACCTGGCATGTGTGTGTTGAACTGTGGCTGGAGATTTAGCATTCTGAAGGAAAGACAGACACAAACAAGCCAGCCTGCAGAAGGAGAAGCCAATCCCCATGTATCACAGGAAGTGTGGGAAGGAAAGGATGAATAACCTAGAAGTCATACAGCCAGCCCAACTGCCCTTCCCTGTCACTGTTCTGGCTTCCACATCTTCAGGGTTTCATGTAAATGTGGTTTGCCTAGTGGTGCTCTCATCTTAGGGCTCCCAGGACATAAAAACAAATCCAGGCTGTGGACACCCCAGGGCAGCCTTCTGCACACAGTATGTGCTCAACAAATGTTGGAAAGGTGATTGAATTTTTAGGTACTTATGTCCAACCAGTTCCAAACCATTTTGAAATTGTGCAGAGAGCTGTAAACATTATTAAAATGCACACATGTGTGCACACACACGCACATACACACATACACAATGATAAATCAGATCAAGGGAATGAAAAGATAAGGAAATAAATAAAATCCATAAAATCCAGAATTAAAGTTAGTAGTTAAAAATACTTAATGAATAGTTTTTTGAGTTGAGGTGAATTGTAATAAGTCTTCCTGCAGCCACTGAAAAGAGAGCAAAGGTCCCTTGCTAGACTCATAGGAAAAACAAAAAACAAACAAACAAAAACTAGAAGTCATTGGCTCAGGAAAAGCCTAGTTCTTTCCAGTACTGGATCAAAGAAGTTTTTTATGGTCCTAATAAAGGGATTTTTCTGTGAGACAGTATATATAACACATCCCTAAAACAGATATAGTTGTGGGTTTCAAATGGCTATTTCTTGAAACACCCCCATGGGAACATTATCTAGGCACATCTGAGCATAATTCCCTCAAGGTGGCTGGGCCGGGGAGGAGGAAGTAGAGTGACAACTCTGACCAACAGTTTGCTGATGATCACAACATAGAATAGCAGGACTGAGATGATTGTTGGTGTGGATGGAGTTGATAGGGGCCCAGTGCTCTCTGAATGTGGTAGAGGCAGGTGCATATATGCATTGCACCCACCTTGGAAAAAAAGTGACTTAGAACACAGGAGGCACCCTCTCCTCACATCCTGCATGGACCAACTTTAGGCCTTACTGGAGCAAAGTGAGGGGAGCTGGAGGCCTCAACAGAGGAGGGATTTCTTCATGAAAGAAGAAAGATGGGGGGAATCCTCATGAAGTGCTAGAGTAAACACTTCATATTTTACATCTGTGAAGAAAGCATCTCCTGGCAGGCAAGCTTACAAAATGTGTGCAGTTAGTGGTGGGGTCATCCAGGGCTTGTCTGCGGCTCCATCGGGGTGCCCCATTTCCTGGCTCTACAGCAGCGACATAAAAACCGGCTCCTGACTGATGGCTGACATATGAGGTGACAGGCAAGGAAATGGTTTCCTTTGGCTGCATGCGTGTGTCCCAATTTACAGCTCCTCTGGAAGTAGCAAGGGCAGATGACTCTACTGCTATTGCATAATTATGGACTCCCAATGGCTTCTTTATGGAGAACACTTGGTTTGGAAAAGAAAATCATGATGAATTCAATACAAAAAAGTAACATCTCTTTTTCATTATTGTTATTATTGAATAATTTTGAGCAATGCTTAAATTCCTTGAATTTTCTACCCAGATCTGTGTTTGTGGACATAGCCTGTGCTAGGCTTTAATGATGTTGAATACTTTAGATGAGAGAGCTGTATTTCTTGCCAAGAGCATTGTCTTTTTGGATCCTGACATTGTTTGTAGATTGGGAAATGGAAGCCCATTGAAGGTTCAGTGACTTCACTCCAAGACCACACACGTTTGCTCCTGAATCCCCAATTTCTTAACCCCTACTTGATTGCCCTTTACATGAGATGATGTTGGCTTAGACCTAATGCAGGGCAGTAGCAGCAGGAGCCAAGACATTGACATCCAACACCTGTTAGCTTTATCTTTTCCATTTTGCTACTAATGGGATACTCTTAGATTGGGGAATAAAGATGCAGTTGTTTCCATAGTCTGACCCTCTACTTCTACGTTTCCCAGTATCTGCCTTTCCATGAGTCCTAACTACAAATACTCTAAACATATGCTCTTCATCCAGCATATCAGAAACCACCCAGGATAATGAAAGATTTGCAAGACTGGCATTAGAATTCCCTCTTTGCCTTAAGACTCAGCCTTGTCATTGACTCTGTGGCCTCAGATCTGTTACCATGTCTTTCTTTTCCAAGTAGCATTACCAACAATAACAGCGTTTTGTAAAAGCTCATATCTGAACTGAAGGATGAGGAGAAATACCAAATAGGATGAAGCCATGAGCAAGAGGATGGAAGTCGATGAGCAAACCACAGGTTGCACATTCTGGTGAAGGATATGAGGCAAGAAAGAAATTTATAAATTGTTAGACAATAAAATCAAGTAAATTAATTATTTGAATGGTAATAAGATAGTGGTGGAATTTATGACTACCATTATAGTGCCAGGTTTGCACTGATTTCAACTTTGACGGGAAAGTCAACAACACGCACCGCTTAATCTATATGATCATGTTCCTTCCATTAGGTATACAATGTTAAAATTATATTCAGGTTTCAACTTCATATGATGCACATATTTGATTTAGGTGCTATTTTGGGGAGAGGAGAAGGAGAATGGGCATAAAGGGAAAAGAAGGAGTAAGACGTTCTGTCTATCAATGCTGATCATAGACTATTCTCTGAGTAAATGCCTTTGGAAGGCCCATCTGCTGAATAAACAGACACAGCTTAGGAAGGGTTATCAGAGGACTATGGAAGAAATATTTATAGCCATTTTTCAATTACAGAAAAAAAAATACAAATATCTAAGGGGGACTAAAAGCAAACAGGAAGAGTAAATAAATGCAATTGATCAATATTCCACGTTTTAAAAAAGAAACCAAGGTACTTTCAAAGGATTTCAGCACCAAACATTGGAACAAAGAAGGTTTTGCCTTCTAGTAACCAGAATCTTCTATGAACTAGGTTGAGCTATTCTCTGATATTTGTTTATATGCAGACTCTGATTCCTATGTTTCCCTTCAGCCTGCAAGTTCCCCAACTATGATTACCTCCAATATATGAGCTCATTTCTCTGCACTTACTCCCACATGGTCGACATCGATTTGCAACGTTAATGAAGTAAGTACCCAAGTATCCTTGTTCATGAGCTATTACCTCGGTATTGATTGTAGCCTTAATTGACAATTACTTGAATGAGCCGGGCTACACTGAGCTTTTATTAATTTTCCATTGTGATGCTCATTACTAAACTTCATTGCAATTGTGTAACAAAGTAAACTCCCCACTGTGGCTAACTGAAGTGGAAAATTCCACTGGCCATTTCCCAAACCTATTTATCCTGGAAAATAAAGAATTTTGGTATTGTTAAATTTGATATCAGGATTTTAAGCCTTGATTCTGTGGGAAGAGAATCATGACTTTGGTTGTGAAAATAAATAAATAGAATTTGCTAAATTATTTTTCCTTCACTGCTATTTCAGAGGACATGTGGTACCCAGGGACTTGATTTTCCCCTTTCTGCCTAGAGAAACCATGAACTCCATGCTACTGTGAAATTATATTTATCCCCTCTCCTTTTGTTGGGTTAATTTTAATTAAGGGTGGCAAAGAACCAGGGAGAAGATATTATATGACTTGAGAAATGTTTATTTCCTTCATCTATGCCCTGTGAATATATATATGCATATACATTTTGGTATTTATTTATTAAATATGTATATATATATATATATATATATATATATATATATGCATATTTAATATATATAAATAAATTGACCATTCTTGCCAACAGAAAAATGTTTAATTTTAAACTTTCCTCAAATAATAAGCAAAACATATAAGAAATATCAAGACCCTGTTGGAAATGAAAGTCAGAGCGTCATCACAGATGCGCTCTTAGGAAAAGCAAAATCTTGCTCACCTGTATACCTCTCAGGGACACACTGAGACAACAGTTCCTCCTTTTTGTAGACCATAAGAATCAAAAACTACTCTGGCCCTTCCCTCTTCACCAGCCTTATACTAGTATACCTTTATCATCTAATATGCCCCTGTCATTAATCATTTGGGGGTTGTAAACATGCAAGTTGTGCTGAATTATAGCCACACTTGGAAAATGAAGAAATATAATTATAGGGGCCATTCCTCCTGATCTATGCGTGGTGTGGACTGAGTTTGAGGCATATGATGGGAAAAGGTGATTTGGAAATTTGACTTAGGCCATCTGAATAAGCCTGAGCAATGGATGTGATATGACATAGAACTGATTTGAGTTGGATTCACTTTGTTAAATCTACTAAAGTGAGGCTACTCCCATGGTCTTCTGAGAAAACAACCAGCATAGCAGAATGGAGGGAGTTTAAAAGTTCACCCATCAGGGAACTGTTCAATTCTTGATCTTGCTGTTCTAGAAATATAATTGGTAAATATCCACAAACATTTTAGGAAAGATATTGATTTAACACCCAACGAATTCAACTTTTAATTAATCACATTGGTTTTGTTTTGTTGACTGTTACACACTCATGGGAGGTCAATGATTCTCCTATGAGAGAAGATGTCGCAAAAGAAAAAGAAAAATGAACATAACCTACTTTGTACACAATCTTGTGTGAAAGGCAATGCATGTGATGGAAAATGTTCTTTCCCGGAAGTTACAAGTCTCCTGGCTTAAATTCTCTAAAGCTCATTGTAAAATGATAGGGGTGGTCCATTTAACCTTTGAGGGACTTTCTGTGCTCTCAAGTGCTATGATTTTATTCTTGAGACATTGAGTTGCATGATGGTAAGATAATGTGAATAGTTCTGCACTGGGAGACCAGAACATTGCTTCAAATTTTCTTTCTCTTTCCCACTGTGTGGCCTTCACCTCACTGGACTGCACTTTCCTCTGCTGAATTATGAGGGGCTCTTGAGCCAGGTAGCCTGTATGGTCCCTTCCACTTCATAATTTCTTCAACAACATATCAATGTGGCTGGCTACAGTACCCAGTTATTTAATTAAACACTAATCTAGGTGTTGTCAAGGTTCTTTTGCAGATGTAGTTAATGTCTACAATCAGCTGACTTTAAGTAAATAAGATGAATTACTCTAAAAAATGAGGGCAGACCTTGCCTAATCAGTTGAAAGTTCTTAATAGCATAAACTGAAGTTTCCAGGAGAAAAGAAAAATTCTTCCTCAAGGTTGCAGCATTATTCCTGCCAGTTTCTGGCTTGCTAGCCCACCCTACAGATTTGGGACCTGTCAGTCCCCACAACTGTGTGAACCAGTTCCTTAAGACAAATCTCCTTATGTACATATTCATGCTGTGGCTTCTTTTTCTCTGGAAAACCCTGATAGACAGCTCTCCAGGTGAGATGGTAAAACTATGGCAATCAAAGGAAGATGCATATCTTCTACTTGCTAACAGGTAAGAGTAAGCATAGAAACATAAAACACAGTTGACTTCAGTGGCTATAATCAGCTCCACAATATTTATTTCTTAGAGCTGCATAGTTTGTTTTCAACATTTAAAAACAAGAAGATATAAAGTTTGAATTTCTAATCCTCTTAGATTACTGGAGATCTAACAAGCTGAGGGTCTGTATTCCTACAAGGAAATAATCAGCTCGAACTATATCCTTAAACTGGGTTACCTGTCACCCTAGGGTACTCTATGGCTTTCTGTGTTCTCATTTCTAAAGTTGATCTTCTTGGCAACCAGCTTGCTTTCTGGTTTCTGAGCCTCATAGCTGCCCTGTTTTCCCCTCAGCTTGCCTTTACAATCCTTCTTTTCCTACTTTATTAGATACAGTAGATAGATATGTGGCTCAGCTACCCCTTCAACAAAGGACTTGCTGCTGTCCCAGTCAAATGCTGAGCCCATCCTGCATAGATATGTTCACCTGGAATCTTAGAATGTTATCTCAATGGATTAAGGGTCTTTGTAATTAAGGTCAGGATCTTGAGATGAGATCATCTTGGATTACAGTGGATTCTAAATGCAGTGATATCCTTATAAGAGATTGAAAAGAAGAGAACAGATATGGAGACAGAGGCAGGGATGGGAGTAATGCATCTACACACCAAAAGCCAAGAGTTTCCAGGAACCACCTGAATCTGAGAAAAGGCATGAAATATATTCTCTCTCAGCGCTGCCAGAAGGAACCAACTCTGTCCACATCGTGATTATTGGACTTCTAGCATCCAGAACCATAATAGCATAAATTTCTGTTAATTTAAGCTACAAATGTGTAGTAATTGGTTGTGACAGCTCTATGAAGCCCAAACATAGGAGATTATGATCAGTAGACAGCAAACCAAAGGTCAGTTGCTTCCAGCCCTGTCTGAGACCACACCCTTCCCAGGACAGCCTGAAGCCTGTTGGCTGGGTGTATGAGGTACAGTATGGGAGTAGAGCCTGTCACCAGAACTTTAATGGGCTGGTTAAGTCTACAACAATATCTTTTCTACTCAGGCCTGCTACCTCCCCCTTTTCTTTCTAATTTTGATGCCTAATAAATATCTTTCCCTACATTCTGCTTCCCAAGAACCCAGCCCTCAATGCAAAGGAGATAGACACCCTTCGCCCAACTCAAATCATACTATGGTGCAATCTTAATATGGGGTTACAACTTTTTGTTGACACTGAGGCTATTCAGAATATTGAAGTTGATGTAACAAAATGGTTCCTTTACTCTTTTTTTAATATTTATGTTTTAGTTGTAGTTGGACACAATATCTTTATTTACTTTTATGTGGTGATGAGGATCGAACCCAGAGCCTCGCACGTGCTAGGTGAGTGCTCTACTGTTGAGCCACAATTCTAGCCCTCTTTACTCTTTTTTGCAAATCAGGTTTTTTAGCCTTTACATCTATAAATGCCAAAAACAGAAATGGAGATGTTGCTAAGCTTGTTGATTCTAGTATTAAGATCCATCCATCCATATGTGAACCAACTGGAAAAAATAAAACCCCATCCATCGTCTACAGGCATTCATTTTTAGGTAAAATTCTAATTTTATGTTTAACTATTATTCATAAAAATGTCAAAAGTATATGTAGGTTGTTTTGATTAATTTTTCCAGAAGATACATTTTGTGAACACTTGTATGACCTTCTGGTCACAAGAAATAAAATTTCAATTTGTATTTTTATTTATGTCAGTATGAAGTCTGTTAAGGCAATGAGAAAATACATGAAAACAAATATTAGAATACAATTTTGTGGTATAAATTAAAATATGAATTCACAGAGTAAAAGAGTAAAATTTTGTGTATCAAATAAAAAGTTGTGCTTTTTTTTTAAATGGTTGATGGTGCTATCAAATTACTATGGGGTTTACATTTTGTTAAAAGATGTAAACTTTTATTTTTAAATGTTACCATTTAATGTGCAATTCTAATTACCCTTTAAGAGTTAACCTAAAAATTTGGTAAGAGGTACATAGTTTATAAAAAAAAATTTAAGGATGCTCATGAGCAAAATGTTCAGTGACCCCTGATGTGTTTTTCTACTGGCCCTTTTAGGCTTTCACTAAACAGCTGAATACCTCCATCAATCCTGAGTTGCATTTCTTGGAAGCATTATCTTCACCAGATCTCTGAATGCCATGGCTGAAATACAGAGATGGGTGGCTTTCCTTTAATTCCCACAACAGCTCTTTATAGGCAAGGACCATAGCAGAATGCTCTGAGGGACAAGAAAGAGACTTGAGTCACAAATTCCCCCAAAGGTATTTAAGAGGGTGTTCCTTCCCCATCTTCCCCCATGCTCTATCCCCAGCTTTCTTCCCTTCTCCAAGGGGTTCCCTTAGTAGTGGAAAATGATAGATCTGAGGAGGACTATTAGCTGCATGATTGTTGTTCCTTCTGAAATAATAATTAAAACTATAAGATGGACTCCTATTTATTAAGTGCTTACTCTGTGCCAGGTGGAAAAAAAATGAACTCTCTTTAACAGTTGGCATCAGAAATCTTTACAAGAAGGGAACTATATTGGGGAATACCTTGATAAGCTCTCTTAGGGACTTTTCATAAAATTCACCCAGAGAATGAGTGAGCAAAGCAAGAAAATGTGGGGGGTGGGGAATTACGACAATGATAGCTGACACCTTTATAAATGCTTACTATGTGCTAGGTACTTTTTTAACTGCTCTGCATATAGAAATCTATTGAATTCTTACAACCACTCTATTATTATTCCCATTCTAAAGACAGGAAAACCAAGGTGCAGAGTGATTGAGTAACATGTCTCAGCGCTGGAAAGTGGTAAAGTGTCACCTGGCTCCCAAGTCTAATGCTCTTATTTACTATACTGCGTCTATGTTGTCTATGTTCTTAACCACAGAACTATGCTACAACAGGACTTTTTGAAATAACAAGATAGTGATTACAACAACCTTGTGCCTTTTTATCATACGCTAAGGAAACAGAATAGAGACCGAAAATAGACCCGTACATAGAAAATTAACATATGATAATTAGGCATTTCAAATCAGTAGCAAAAATGAAAATAAATTTCTACTTCACACCTAACTCAAATTAAATTCCAGATGGATCAAATGTATGTATATGTAAATGTATCAAAAATTTTAAGCACTAGGAGAAAATATTGGAATATTTTTATAAGTTTGGCATTTTCTTCTAGGGAGATGAAGCCTGGAATTAAAAAAAAAAAGATTTGTACCTTTAGCTACATAAGTATAAAAATTTTCTATATGGAAAAAAACAATTTAATCCAATTGCAAGACAATATTCTGAAAAAAAACTGAAAATGTATGATAAAGGGACAGAATCTATGATATATTTAAAAAGTCTGTAAATTAACAAAAAAGCCAAACTGCCAATTAGAATAAGGGAGGAAAACATGCAATTCATAGAAAGATAAATCCAAATGGACAATGAACGTATAAATATATACATAATCATATCAAAAGTCAAAACCGTGCAAATCAAAAAACAGATGATATCATATTTAAAGAAACAGCAAAAACTAAAATGTTTGCAAATGCAGCAGATAAGAAAACTCTTAAGACACTGTTGGCATATTGGTGGTACTGTAAATGTTGAACCTTTTTGGAGAACACTGGCTGTAGCTATTTCAACAGAATATTCATATTCCCTTTGTCCTAGAAATTACAGAGGGGGATTATCATGTTGCCAATACTCAAGAACCTTAGAGTGAGTTCACATTTTCCTCCTGGGTCAATTGTGCATCTCAGCATGGTATGCAAAATCCTCCATAATCTGGGGATCCCCTACGTATTCAGTGCCACACCCCAGCAACCCCTCACTCTAAGCCTGTCAGGTCACAAAAAAGAGCACCTCCCCACCTCCTTATGCCTCTGCTCATGCAGTTGCATCTTATGAAGGACACAACCTCCTTGATTCCCCACATGCTTCAAGGCCCAGAGACATGTTCCATCTCTTCCATGATACCAGGTTTCTAATAGTCCCTTACACAAGTAAGGACCCAATAAACACAAGTTTTTGTTACTTTAATATTATTGGCACTTCACTATCTACTCTCTCAGGTGACTCCATGACAAAGCACTATAGTTTACAGAGTTTTAACATCAGACCTAGGGTAAGGCTTGATCTACCATCTTCTGTTTCAAGTTATTTTACCAGCAGGCACTGGCCCATAATACATGCTACATCTACTGTTAGCAGAATGATTCCAGCCATTTATCTGCTCTCTCTTTTCATGCTTGCCCAAATCCCCATCAATGCCAAAAGAGAATCAAACCTGTGGAATCAAATTTTTCTTGCAAGTAGATTAGGTAGATGACAAAACTATCATGTGTTCTATCACATGAAATTTAGTGTGTGTATGTGCATCTGAGTGTTTTCATTCATTCATTCATTCATTCATTCATTCCTCCATTCCTCTAAGAGAAGTTCCTCTTTGTTTGCTTTTAAGTGGGCTAGTAACTATTCTCAGTTTAGAACTAGCCAAAGAATCAATCTTGACCCAGTTGCTAGGATACTATGTCTCTGGAGCAGAAGTTAAGAATCAATTTCCCCATTCTTTAAAGAACATGTATTTAAGTAAATCACTTCCTCAGAAATATCAATTCATTCCAAAAGAATTTAAATAATATGGAAAACAAGAGGATTTTTGTGTAGAAGCTGTATCTTGACAGTGAAGTAGATGTATACTTAAGAAAAATATATTTACACTGACAATCTACCTCTTGTTCAAGAGAGAAAATAGACTTTAATGTAGTAATAGGACTATTTATGCAATGAGCTCTCATGGGCTGCTGCATAAATAATGACTTTTGAATTGTGTGAATGTTTTTATGTGAAAACTGGTTTTGTGAACTTTCCTAAGAATTTAGTTCTGTGATTACATCAAAGGCTGAATTTATATTAGCAAATGAAGTACTGTGAAGACATGGAGGCATTTTCTAATGAAAACATAACTAAAAGCACATTTTCTTAAAAGACATGTTTTGAAAAACCTCAGCATCTTAATTTAATGGCCCCAATGTCTTGCAAAGGATTCTCTTGGTCAGCAAATGGCTTCCCTGGCATTCTCGGACATCAGCAAGCCCTGCTCCAGGGAGGGATGCCAGCCAGCCTGTGAAATGTTTCTGCAAGAACTTTTGGCTGCCTTAACTGCCTAAAGCAAATGTTTGTTTGCTGCAGTGCGCGAATCAAATGCTTTTGTGTGAAAACACTTGCTAGAGAAACAAATGTTTGTTTTGGTAATCGACATTTGGACTGTTGGAACATTACCACTTAAGATATTGGTTTGAAAAATATACATTTAATTGGGAAAACACCAGTTAGGATCAAGGACCAGGTAGGACATGAATTGAGGCTGTAAGGTAATGAGACTGAAATTGGGCCCAAATTTTTCATTTCCCCTTGTCAGAACTGACTAGGAAAATGGCGCCTTGTTTTTACATGTTGCTGTATAATGTTACTGAGCAACACTATAAAAAACAAGTGATTTACTTCCTTCTAGAAGTGTATAACTTATAAATTATCAAAGACGGCAGCAAGAGTGTATTTATCTAGTATTAATATTTAAATGCCATTTTCCTATTGAATGTACCACATGCTCCATATTAATCTTTTAGATTAGACCTAGTACAAATTGATGTTTCCTAAATGGAAGATTTCTTCTTACAGTTCACTTTTGATTATCCATGCTAACTGGCAGGAGGAAAGGTACAGATACTCTAAAACAGCAGGAGATGCAGAAATAAGCTTTGGCTTCTGAGAGCATTAAATTTTTTAGTAGCAGAAAGAAACTAATTACATTTTAAGGGAAAGAGATATTTAGAAAGGAGCTTGGGTGGCAAGATGGTCATTTATAAAGTAAATAAATTTGGTCATAGATAGTCCATGAGTAGAAAGCCAAATTTTACTATACTGAGTCCAAGAGGGAAGGTTAAAGGGACAAAAATTAATGTCAACTATTTCCCTGTACATTTTATTTATTTATTTATTTATTTATTTTCTTACTGATAGTCTATATTTATACTGGGGACCTCAGGGCCCTAAAATCCTGAAAGAAAAAGTAAAAGAATAAATAACATAATCAGCAACCATATATCTAATACAATTTAGTTGATTTTAAACTATATTTTTAGTTTGCTGAAATTCACGAGTATACATAAATATATTTGATTTTTTACCATTGAGTTTTTCATTTTTTCAATTTAAGTTCATCTAAAATTTATGAGCTGAAACCTATAATCTAATCACTATATACTTAATATTATAATAAAATTATGACCCAAATTCTTTGCTTCTAGTCTTAGCTATAGTTGGAGTCTTTGTGTGTGTGTTTGAATATATATATATATATATATATATATATATATATATATATATAATGGCATATATTTATATATTATACATATGAAATATTTTTAAATAGAAAAGTAAGCCAGCATCAGTTTGGAATAGCCAAATGGAAGAATTATTCATTAAAACATCAAGAAACATGACTTTGTATCTTAAATCCACCCATTACTAACTATTTCCATTTGTCAACTTCATGAGAAAGATAAGTGATGTAATGCATGTATATTTGAAGCACTTTGAGCTCCCCAGAACTTAATAATTCAGAGTATTACAGTAAATTCCCATTTATTCTAAATCCAAACTACCAGAAAGATGAAATAATGAGAATTTTTTGTGCAATTTACAAAATGATAATGTCCCTGGAGCATTACAAGATGCTAAATTCTTTGAACAGTCAGAGAAAAGATTAAATTTTGTTCAGCGTAAAAGATTAAATTTTGTTCAGCATAATTTTGTGGTAAGAATAGAGTTCTAATTCTTTGAAGATAGTAATTAATCCATGTGTACCCTATGGTGATTCTTCTTTTTAACTTCAATATAGAAATAGTATCTTTGCATTTCCAGGAAACTTTGGCTTTGTATTTCTAGTCTAATCAGACCTTAAAATATATAGCACATCATAAACTTAAGTTTGATAATGGATCACATGTGTCCTACTTCATTAGCTATAAATGATTCAATGTGGTTGCCAAGTTAAAGGGAAAAAAAGTCCACTCAAGCAGATAAAAGGACAAGATAATATTTGGTACTGGGCTCTCTCAGAGTATACAAGCCCATGCTCAGGCACACACTGGAACCAAGGATGGGAGATCTGTGGGAACGCTGGGAAATTTTATGCTGCTTTCTGTCTTTGTGTTACATGTTTTACATTATCTGCTTTAATCTTTTCTCAGACTGCAAACCAATTTCTTTCCCTGTTCTCTCCAGTAGGTGGAGAGTTGGACCCTTTATGGTAACAGACATATTGTCTTGTGGGGTCAGGTGTTGGAGAAAAAGAAAGCTCTTTTGGCCTACCTGAACAGTAAGGGGAGGATAGGAAAGGTTTTGCTGGAGTCAAAGAACAGCCCCTACAACCCATCGACCCCCTTCTATCCTTCAGCTGATCCAGGGAAGAGAGGAAGGATCATAACCCAGAAAAATCAACAACCATCATGGATAGAGGGAGGGGATTTATCCAAGAAGAGAACTGGCTCAGTGTCAGCTAGAAGATTTATACTCAGTTCTCAAACTTTTTAGATTCAGAATCCCTTTATAGTCTTAAAAATTACTGAGGATCTCAAGTAGTATTTGTTTACATGGTTCATAGCTATCAAAATTTACCCTATTAGATGGGGTCTGATGTAGTTCAGTGGAAGAGCACTCACCTTGCACGTGGGAGGTACTGGGTTTGATCCTTAGCATCACATAAAAGTAAAATAAAGGTATTGCATCCATCTACAACTAAATTTTTTTTTAAATTTACTATATTAGAATCTAAAATTGAGAAATTTAAAATGATTTAATTTTTAATTAATTAAAAAATAAATCCACTGTATGTTAATATTGATAACATTTTTAATTAAAATGACAGTGTTTTCCAAAATAAAAAGAAAAGTAGCGAGAAAAGTAGCCTTATTTTACATTTTTGCAAATCACTGGCTTGATACAAGGTAGCTGGATTCTCATTATCTCTTTTTGCACTTAATCTGTTATGATATATTACTGGTCTGAAGCATATGTAGAAAATTGACCTTCCACAGATATGTATCTGGGAAAAGAAGGAGTACTTTAGTAGCCTCTTAATATAGTCATGAATATTGTTTTCTGATACTCCATCAAAATCTGACAAATGATAATTGCAATGTAGAATAGGAAACTTTATCAATGCACATCTTGTACTCAGTTACAATTTTATCAGGTCATCTAGTACTTTTACTCATGCACAATTTTGTAACATCAAACAATAGTCATTTGAAAAATACTGACTGATTGAATTATACATGTTTTCCAAATGTTGAGATATTTCCTTATGCAATATAAAAACTACATTTTCTACTATTATCACCAATTAATCCATCAGGAGTTTTTAAGTGCTAAGAAGCTGTCACAAAGTTCTAATTTTCTCTAGAAAGCTTAAATTTTAGAGTGTTGTTATTTCTGTATCTTTTAGACACAGTGACCTGGTTTACTTTTGATAAAATGCCTGAAAAATACACAAGCCTAAGTAACCATTATTTGTAAGCAGTTGTTATTTCAAAAAAAAAAAAAAAAAAAGGCTAGATAAGCTTACAACTGAAGTGCCCACTCAAGAGCTTTTCCTTGAGACAATCCTCATATTCTGGTACTTGTTATCACATGAAACATTAAAATAACATGTCATCAAGGATCAGTGTTTAATGATAATAATAATTAACTGTTCCATTAAATATGCTATAGGAAACTCCCCCACTCCTATTTCATGCACTGTCACAAAGAATACAATGACCAACCACTATTAGCAGGGCCTGGTGTTGCTGTTGAAGCTGCTTTTGGATTTACCCTTCAGCTTTTTTACCATCAGGGTTAAGTCAACGTAGTAAAGAAGGCAAACATCATTTTAGTGTTATTATGATAATAGTTTTGCCTTTTCATACTATTAAGTGGTATCAAAGAGAACCTACCACTGCCTCTGCCAGGTATTTGATATATATCAACCTGCTAAACACAGATTTGTATAAGCTGAAACCACTGAGCAATTAAATTGTACATCCATATTAAATAGGAAAGTGCTACATTAAATAAAAGCATAAGCAAATTATAACTTTTTAATAATCAATTCTAGGGGGAATTTAAAAACTCAGACTGATACTAGGCATAGTGGCACATGCCTATAATCTGAGTGACTGGGGAAGCTGAGGCAGGAAGATCCCAAGTTCAACTCTGCAACTTACTAAGGCCCTAAGCAACTCAGCAAGACCCTGTCTCAAAATAAAAAGTGAAAAAGGACTGGAGATATGGCTCAGTGGCTAAGTGTGTCTGGGTTCAATTCCTAGTACCAACCAACCAACAAACAAATAAAACCCAGGCTGGTAAAGTTGTAAAAGAACCTTAGTTAAGGTTAAACATAGCATCCAGTGGAAGAGTATTTAGAATAATAAATGCTGTGGTTTTTGTTTGATGGATTACCTTGCAGGAACTGAGAAGGCCATGCAATGAGCCATGTGGTATGGCAATTTTCCAAATCACATAAAATTAAAAATGTAAGGAAATCCTTAATGCTTAAACTACCACAAATAGGTTTGTAAGTTAAAACAAGAACAATAAAAATAACACAAAACTAAAATTTCAAAGGAGGAAGTTACAATATAATATTGACTCAAGATCACCACTGTGAATTTACTGACCCACAGAGCCATGACTATAGAAAGAAAGATTTAATCCAGACTTAATCATGCATCAGCTGTATAATCTTAATTAGGCCTCAGTTTTCACATATGCAAAATGGGAGTAATAATCCATATATGACAGTACTATTATATTACATGAGCCAATATATTTAAAGTATTGAAAAGTACCTGACACATAGTAGATATTTAAAAAGTTTTATTGTTATAAAAGTTTTAGGAGGCTATAGTATAGAGAAACCTGGTTGCTTATCTAATAAATTGGCCTTATTATATACCTTAAATAAACCATTAAAATAAAACTGTAGCTTGAAAATTCAACAAAGGAGATAAATTGAATAATTTTTAAAACTCAATTAATCTGAAAGATGGCAGAAATAGAAGAAAACGCAGAGGTTTAAAATTGGATTAAAAAGCAAGACCTTAGTTCTAGAATGCCTGCAATAAACTTGCTTTAAATATAAAGAACAATGGGGTTAAATGTGAAACAATCAAAAGAGGTAAACCATACTAACACTAATCACAAGAAAGTGTTTTCAGCTGAATAAAAATGAAAACACACATACCAAAATTTTGTAAGATGCTGCTAAAGCTGTATTTAGAGGGGAATTGATGCAGTAAATGCCTATAGGAGATAAGAAGAGTAGTGTCAAATCAGCAACTTCAGCTTCCACTCTAAAAAACAAGAAAATACAGGCTGGAGATGTAGCTCAGCCAAGAGTGCTTGCCTGACATTCTCAAGGCCTTGGGTTCCTGGGTTTGGTCCTCAGTACTGAGAGAGAGAGAGAGAGAGAAGGAGAGAGAGAGAGAAGACGGGGATAGAGAGAGAAGAGGGGGAGAGGTAGAGAGAGGGAGAGAAACAAACAAACTAGGAAATGAATAAATGAAACTCAAAGTAAGCAGAAGGGAAATAACAGAGACCACGTAGAAATCAGTGAATTTGAAAAAAAGAAGGAATAAAGTAAAAATTTCCTAGATCAATAAACTTCTGGTTTATTAGAAAAAGATCAGGAAAAAATATGAGAAAATTTTACAATATCAGAAATGAAAGAGATAATATAGTATCTATATTAAACACTATAAAAAATAAAGAAATGGCAACCAAGGTTAAACCAATAAATTTGAAAACCTAGATGAAATATATAAATTTTATCAAAGGCACAAACTATCAGATCTCTCAAGAAGAAATAGATAACCTGAATGGCCTTCTACCTATTAAAGAAATTAAAACTTAAAAAAAAAGATAAATCTGGGCACAGAGGGCTTTTACTGGTAAGTTCTACCAAATATTTAGGAAGGACTAACACCAGTTTTACACAAGCTGTTACAGAAAACTGGAGGATGAAATACTACCCAAGTAATCCTTTGAGACCAGCATTAGTCTGATACTAAAATCTGATGAAGATGTACAAGGAAAGAAATTACTGACCCATATGAATGACTATGCAAAAATCCTGAACAAAATTTTACCAAATCAATTCTACCAACATGTTGAAAGGACAACAATCAAGTGGTCATTAATTCTAGGAATGTGTTTGGTTTAACATTTTGAAAATCACCACATGTAACCACAAATGTAAATTGTCATATTAGCATGACAAAAAAAACCCATGTGATTATATCAACAGATGCAGAAAAAGTCTTTGATAAAATCCAAAAAAATTTCAGATATAAACTCTGCAAACTAGGCATGTAAGAGAACTTCCTTAATCAAATAAAAAGCATCTATGAAAGATGTATAGATAACTAATGATGAAGTCTTCCTTTTTTTTTTTTTTTTCGGATTTCTTCTCTTTAAGATCAGAAGTAACGCAAGGCACCTGCACTCAACCACTTCTGTTCAACACTGCACTGGAGGTTCCAGCCAGTGCAATAAGGTAAGGAAAACAAAGAAAAGAAATCAAGATTGTGAAGGAAACAAGTAAAATTGTCTTTATTCAAAAGACAACATAATTAACTCTGACAAAATCCAAGAATTAGACCCCTCCACCAGCAGATACCTACCAGAGCCTAGCCTCTGGCACAAGACCACCTCTTCCAACCAGCAGACTATCACTGGGAGCCCAGGCCCGGCCCAGATCCACCCACACCAACTTGCACAGGACCCAGGTCCAGGGTAGGTCTGAGCCCCGCCCCCCTGCACCCAACTTTACAACCTGGGAGCCTATGGGAGCCTAAGCCTAACCCATTCCATCTTGGGACCCTGCAGTCATCACCCTAGCCTTCCCCATACAGTAGCCCCTAACTTTCTGACAATAGACAGGGCCTAGAAGCAGCTGTATCTCAGAGCAGGCATCCCAAAGAGAATGTGAGGCCCACCCTTTCAGCCCCATATCTGTAAGACATTGTTTCCATCTTAGGGCCCCTCAACTGTATCTCGAGTTACCTTGGCTATTGCCGCCACCACCCTTAGATGCAGTAGCATACATTGAGGGACACCAGTAGGGCCTGGAAGCCCAACATCAACGTAAAGTACAGACAATCTGCATAGGTACTACAAGAATATAGGGTAGAAATTGTAATATCTCAGATCCACACTGCAAGAAAGGAAGACACATAGATAACATGAAAAAACAAAGGAGGAAAGTAGGCTCCAAATAAACCAGGATGCTATAATAACAGAACCCAAGAATAGAAAAGTTGATGAAATGTCAGAGAAGGAGTTCAGAAGGTTAATAATTAAAATGATCTGAGAATTAAAGAATGATCTAAATGGGAAAATACAGGCAAAATTGATCACTCCAACAAAGAGATAAGAAAGCAAATACAGGTAGCAAAAGATTACTTCAAGAAAGAGATAGAGACTTTGAAAAAAAAAAAACTAGTCAGAAATCCTTGAAATGAATGATACAATAAACAAAATAAAAAACTCAATAGAAAGCATAACCAACAGACTAGATCACTTGGAAGAGAATGTCAGATAATGAAGACAAAGTATACAATCTGGAAAATAAAGTTGATTACACAGTGAAGACAGTAACAAACCATGAACAGAACATCCAAGAATTCTGGGACAGCATCAAAAGACCAAATCTAAGAGTTACTGGGATAGAGGAAGACACAGAGTTTCAAACCAAAGGAATGCACAATCTCTTCAATGAGATAATATCAGAAAATTTCCCAAGCATAAAGAACAAATTGGAAAACCAAATACAAGAAGCTAACAGAACACCAAATGTACAAAATTACAACAGATCTACACAAAGGCACATTATAATGAAAATGCCTAGCATACAGAATAATGATAGAATCTTAAAAGCGGCAAGAGAGAGGAATCAGATCTCATATAGGGAGAGACCAATTAGTATCTCAGCAGATTTTTCAAACCAGACCCACAAAGGCAGGAGATCATGGAACAACATATACCAAGCTCTGAAAGAAAAATGCCAACCAAGAATCTTATATCCAGCAAAACTAAGCTTTAGATTTGATGATGAAATAAAAACCTTCCATGATAAACAAAAGTTAAAAGAATTTACAACTAGTAAGCCTGCACTACAGAACATCCTCAGCAAACCACAAAGAGGAAATAAAAAAAAATGATGAAAATCAGCAGAGGGAGGTATTATACTAAAGGAAAATCTAATCAGAGGAGAAACCAAGTCACATTAAATACCAAAAGTAAACAAAAATGACTGGGAATACAATTCATGTCTCAATAATAACCCTGAATGTTAATGGCCTAAACTCACCAATCAAAAGACATAGACTAGCAGATTGGATCAAAAAAACCAAAAGGCTCAACAATATGCAGCCTGCAATAGACTCATCTCATAGGAAAAGACATCCACAGACTGAAGGTGAAGGACTGGAAAAAATCATACCACTCACATGCTCACATGGACTGCAGAAGCAAGCAGGGGTTTCCAACCTCATATCAAATAAATTAGACTTCAAACTAAACTCAATCAAAAAGAATAAAGAATGACAATACATACTGCTCAAGGGAACCATACAACAATAAGACTTAACAATTATAAATATATATGCCCCAAACAATGGAGCATTTGCATTCATCAAACAAACTCTTTTCAAGTTCAAGAGTCAAATAGATCACAACACAATAATTTTGGGTGACTTTAACACACATCTTTCATCACTAGATAGATCTTCCAAACAAAAGCTGAACAAAAAAACCCTGTAGAACTCAATAATACAATCAATAACTTAGACTTAACTGACATATATAGAATATTTCATCCTTCAACCAGAGAATACACTTTCTTCTCAGCAGCACATGGATCCTTCTCTAAAATAGACCATATCTTATGCCATATAGCAACTCTTAGCAAATACAAAAAAGTAGAAATACTACCTTGCATTCTATCAGATCATAATGGAATGAAATTAGAAATCAATGATAAAATAAGAAATAAAAGCTACTCCAACACCTGGAGACTAAATAATATGCTTCGGAATGAACAATGGGTTGCAGAAGACATCAAGGAGGAGATTAAAAATTTTTTAGAGGTTAATGAGAACACAGACACAACATATTGAAATCTCTGGGATACTATGAAAGCAGTTCTAAGAGAAAAGTTCATTGCATGGAGTTCATTCCTTAAAAGAAGAAGAAGTTAACAAATAAATGACTTAACATTACATCTCAAAGCCCTAGAAGAAGAAGAACAAATCAACACCAAAAGCAATACAAGGAAGGAAATAATTAAAATTAGAGCTGAAATCAATGAAATTGAAACAAAAGAAACAATTTAAAAAATTGACAGAACAAAAAGTTGGTTCTTTGAAAAAATAAATAAAATTGACAGAACCTTAGCCATGCTAACAAAGAGATGGAGAGAGAAAATTCAAATTACTAACATACGTGATGAAAAAGGAAATATCACAACAGACACTACAGAAATACAGACGATAATTAGAAATTATTTTGAAAACTTGAACTCCATTAAAATAGAAAATATCAAAAGCTTCGACAAATTTGTAGAGTCATATAATTTGCCTAAAGTGAATCAGGATGATATACACAATTTAAACAAATCAATTTCAAGCAACGAAATAGAATATGCCATCAGAAGTCTACCAAACAAGAAAAGTCCAGGAACAGATGGATACACAGCCAAGTTCTACAAGAGCTTTAAAGAAGAACTAATACCAATACTCCTCAATTTATTTCAGAAAATAGAAAAAGAGGCAGTACTTCCAAACTCATTCTGTGAGGCCAATGTTATCCTGATTCCAAAACCAGGCAAAGACACATAAACAAACAAACTAACAAACAAACAACAACAAAAAACTTCAGACCAATATCTCTAATGAACATAGATGCAAAAATTCTCAATAAAATTCTGGCAAATCAAATACAAAAACATATAAAAAAGATCATGCACCATGATCAAGTGGGATTCATCCCAGGATGCAAGGTTGGTTCAACATATGGAATTAAATAAATGTAATTCATCACATCAATAGACTTAAAGATAAGAATCATATGATAAATTCAATAGATGCAGCAAAAGCATTTGACAAAATACAGCACCCCTTCATGTTCAAAACACTAGAAAAATTAGGGATAACAGGAACATATCTTAACATTGTAAAAACTATCTATGCTAAGCCCCAGGCAAACATCATTCTAAATGGAGAAAAATTGAAGGCATTCCCTCTAAAAACTGGAACAAGACAGTGATGCCTTCTTTCACCACTTCTATTTAATATAGTTCTTGAAACACTGGCCAGAGCAATTAGACAGATGAAAGAAATCAAAGGGAAAAAGAAGAACTCAAATTGGCACTATTTGCTGATGATGTGATTCTATACCTAGAAGACCCTAAAAGTTCCACTAGAAAACTTCTAGAACTAGCAAATGAATTCAGCAAAGTAGCAGGATATAAAATCAACACCCATAAATCAAAGGCATTTCTGTATATCAGTGACAAATCCTCAGAAAGGGAAACGAGGAAAACTATCCCATTTACAATAGCCTAAAAAAAATATTTGGGAATCAGCTTAATGAAAGAGGTGAAAGATCTATATAATGAAAATTACAGAACCCTAAAGAAAGAAATCAAAGACCACCTTAGAAGATGAAAAGATCTACCTTGTTCTTGGATAGGCAGAATTAATATTATCAAAATGACCATACTACCAAAATCACTAGAGTCATATAATTTGCCTAAATTGAATCAGGATAATCTGCACAATTTAAACAAATCAATTTCAAATCTCCATACTGCTTTCCATATTGGCTGCACCAATTTGCAGTCCCACCAGCGGTGTATGAGTGTACCTTTTTCCTCACATCCTTGCCAACACTTGTTTGTATTCATAATAGCTGCCATTCTGACTAAAGTGATTTAAATTGCATTAAATAACTATACAAATTTAATGCAATTCTGGTCAAAATCCCAGTAACATTCCTCATAGAAATAGAAAAAGCAGTCACGAAATACACCTAGAAAAATAAGAGACCCAGAATAGCTAAAGCAATCCTTAGCAAGAAAAGTGAAGCAGGTGAAATAATTATTCCAGACCTTAAACTATACTACAGAGCAATAGTAACCAAAACAGCATGGTATTGGCACCAAAACAGACTGGTAGACCAATGGTACAGAATAGAGGACACAGAAACTAACCCACAAAATTACAATTATCTTATACTAGACAAAGCGCCAAAAACATGCATTGGAGAAAAGATAGCCTCTTCAACAAATGGTGCTGGGAAATCTGGAAATCCACGTGCAACAAACTGAAATTAATCCCTATCTCTCACCATGCACAAAACTCAACTCAAAATGGATCAAGGTCCTAGGAATATAGCCAGAGACCCTGCGTCTAATAGAAGAAAAAGTAGGTCCTAATCTCCATCATGTGGGATTAGGCCCCAACTTCCTTAATAAGACTCCTTTGGCAAAAGAATTAAAATCAAGAATCAATAAATGGATGGACTCAAACTAAAAAGTTTCTTCTCAGCAAAAGAAACAATCTATGAGGTGAATAGAGAACCTACATCTTGGGAGCAAATCTTTACCCCTCACACATCAGGTAGAGCACTAATCTCTAGGGTATATAAAGAACTCAAAAAGCTAAGCACCAAAAAAAAAAAAAAAAAAAAAAAAAAGAACAACAAATAACCCAATCAATAAATGGGCCAAGGATCTGAAAGACACTTCTCAGAAGATAATATACAATCAATCAACAAATATATGAAAAAATATTCATCATCACTAGCAATTAGAGAAATGCAAATCAATACTACTGTAAGATTTCATCTCACTCCAGTCAGAATGGAAGCTATTATGAAGACAAACAAGTGTTGGCAAGGATGTGAGGAAAAAGGTACACTCATACACTGTTAGTGGGACTGCAAATTGGTGCAGCCAGTATGGAAAGCAGTATGGAGATTTCTTGGAAAATTGGGAATGGAACCAACATTTGACCCAGCTATCCCACTCCTTGGTCTATACCCAAAGGACTTAAAAACAGCATACTACAGGGACACAGTCACATCAATGTTTATAGTAGTACAATTCACAATAGCTAAACTGTAGAACCAACCTAGATGCCCTTCAGTAGATGAATGGATAAAAAAAAAATGTGGCATATATACACAATGGAATATTACTCAGCAATAAAAGAGAATAAAATCATGGCATTTGCAGGTAAATGGACGGAGTTAGAGAAGATAATACTAAGTGAAGCAAACCAATACCTCCCCCCCAAAAAATGCTGAATATTTTCTCTGATATAAGGAGGCTAATTCATAGTGGGGTAGGGAGGGGGAACATGGGAGAAATAGAAGAACTCTAGTTAGGGCAGAGGGATAGGAGGGGAAAGGAGGGGGACATGGGGTTAGAAATGATGTGGAATGTGATGGACATTATTATCCAAAGTACATGTATGAAGAAACCAATTGGTGTGAATATACTTTGCATACAACAAGAGATATGAAAAATTGTGTTCTATATGTGTAGTAAAAATTGTAATGCATTGCGCTATCATATATAAATAAAAAATAATTTAAAAAATCCAAAAATTATGTTGCATTTACATATACTAGCAAAAATATACCAGATATTAAAAGAAATATATAATGTATAATAGCATCACATTTTAAACTGGTTAGATAGAAATCTGACAAAAGATGCAGAAGATCTTTACACTGAAGACTACAAAACATTTCTGAGAAAAATTAAGAAGGATCTAAGTAAATGGGAAAATATACTGTGTTCCTGGGCAAGAAGACAATTGCCAATTTCTCCTCCAAAACCTATTGATCAAATATAATCCTAATTAAAATGCCAGTAGGAATTTGTAGAAACTGACATGGAAATGCAAAGGATCTTGGGTAACCACACAAATCTAAATAAAGAAAGAATAATAAAGTTCTAGGGCTAACAACCCGATTTCAAGACCTATTATAAAACTTGAGTAATCAAGACAGTGTGGCTTTGGTGTAAAGAAAGAAAAATAGATCAATGAGAAAAAAATAGAGTACCTGAATTCAAAAATAACTCATAAATACATGGACAATTGATTCTGTAAAAAAGTACAAAGGCAACTTAGTGAAGAGACAGTAGCATTTTCAATAAATGATGCTGAAATAATTATATATTCACATGCAAAAAATGAAATTTGATCTCTATGTCATAACATATATAAAAAGAAATTAGGAAATGTATCACAGGGAAAATATGAAATCTAAAAACTATGAAAATTTTAGAAGATACAGGAGAAATCTTAATGAACTTGACAAAATTTTTTTCAATGACACTGCAAACATTAATCCATGAAATAGAAAAAAAAAGAGAGAGAGAGATGAACTTTTTATTTATTTATTTTTTTAAATTTTTTTTATTGGTTGTTCAAAACATTACAGAGCTCTTGACATATCATATTTTATACATTAGATTCAAGTGGGTTATGAACTCCCATTTTTACCCCAAATACAGATTGCAGAATCACATCGGTTACACATCCACATTTTTACATAATGCCATATTAGTGACTGTTGTATTCTGCTACCTTTCCTATCCTCAACTATGCCCCCTCCCTTCCCCTCCCATCTTCTCTATCTACCCCATCTACTGTAATTCATTTCTCTCCTTGTTTATTTTCCCATTCCCCTCACAACCTCTTATATGTAATTTTGTATAACAATGAGGGTCTCCTTCCATTTCCATGCAATTTCCCTTTTCTCTCCCTTTCCCTCCCACCTCATGTCTCTGTTTAATGTTAATCTTATCCTCCTGCTCTTCCTCCCTGCTCTGTTCTTAGTTGCCCTCATTATATCAAAGAAGACATTTGGCATTTGTTTTTTAGGGATTGGCTAGCTTCACTTAGCATAATCTGCTCTAGTGCCATCCATTTCCCTGCAAATTCCATGATTTTGTCATTTTTTTAGTGCTGCGTAATACTCCATGGTGTATAAATGCCACATTTTTTTTATCCATTCATCTATTGAAGGGCATCTGGGTTGGTTCCACAGTCTAGCAATTGTGAATTGTGCTGCTATGAACATCGATGTGGCAGTATCTCTGTAGTACGCTCTTTTAAGGTCTTCAGGGAATAGTCCAGAAGGGCAATAGCTGGGTCAAATGGTGGTTCCATTCCCAGCTTTCCTAGGAATCTCCATACTGCTTTCCAAATTGGCCGCACCAATTTGCAGTCCCACCAGCAATGTACAAGAGTACCCTTTTCCCCACATCCTCGCCAGCACTTGTTGTTGTTTGACTTCAGAATGGCTGCCAATCTTACTGGAGTGAGATGGTATCTTAGGGTGGTTTTGATTTGCATTTCTCTGACTGCTAGATATGGTGAGCATTTTTTCATGTACTTGTTGATTGATTGTATGTCCTCCTCCGAGAAGTGTCTGTTCAGGTCCTTGGCCCATTTGAGAGATGAACTTACCTTCACTGAAATTAAAAGCACTGTTCAGAGAAGTCAGTCTTGGACAAAATACTCACAAACCATGTATCTGTCAAAGGACTTGAAAAATATAATAACAGGAACAAAATTCAATTTATTAAGTTGTAGAGGTAAGGAGGTCAGCAGATCATGTGGAATCTGATAGGTCACTGTAAGGACTAGGGCTTGCATCATTAATTAAATGGGGAGCCTTTGGATGAATTTTGAGCATGGGAGGTATACCATCTGATTTGTGTTTTCACAGGATTCCTCTGGGTGCCATCCGGAACAAGCTTAGTAAAGGTAGGCAGGCCAATGAGAAGACGATTCAAATAATTCAGGCAAGAGATGATGGCAGCTTGTATTAGGGTGGAAGCAATATAGATGGAGATAAAATGTTTGCAGTTTGGATACAGTTTGAACAGATACCCACTATATTTTGCTGATGAATTGTACACAGGATATTAAGGGAAGAGAGGAGCCAAAGATGATGACTTCAAGTTTTTGTTTTGGGTACCAGAAATTGAACTCAGAGGCACTCAACCACTGAGTCACATCCCCAGCCCTATTTTATATTTAGAGACAGGATCTCACTGAGTTGCTTAGCTGTTGTTGAGGCTGGCTTGAACTCAAGATCCTCTTGCTTCAACCTCATGATCACTGGGATTACAGGCGTGTGCTATTGCACCAGGCTGACTTCAAGGTTTTTGATCTGAGCAACTGGAAGGATGGAGTTGCTACCTACTAGATTAAGAACTGTGAGAATATCAAAATTGGAAGATAATAAAAAGTCATGAAAAGTTTGAAATCTAAAGACTTGCATCTGTAGTTACTTAAAAGGAGCTGGGAGATATAACTGCAAAAATACACACTAAGCAGTGGATAACTCTGAGCAATGGTAATCTGAAAAGTGGCAACAGGATGAGAAGAAGGTATAATTATGTATGTTTATATTTGTTTTTAAGTGTAATATTCTTCTGTACCATTTATACATGTATTTATTTCTATTGTGATTAAAATTTGTGTGGGCGTTGAAATGAATCAAGTGACCATAAATAAGTTATCCTATGAAAGCCATGATGGTCTAGGGGCTTACAGTGTCCTTTCAAGTTCAGCCACTGGTTTGCCTAGGAGTTAACTGTCAATTCTTACCCCAACTTCCTCCACAGGCTTCTGTGAAATGTGGAGTGTGTGAACAGACTCTCTAATTCACTTGCCCCATTTTGAAAACAGAACCGAGAGATCTCAGCGCCTACCTACCTCACAGGAAGTTTGAGGTTGGATGAGATAAGGTGATCAAATAATCTTAGTTACCCCAAAGACAGGTGCTCGTGTAGGCAGAAGATGAGTCCCAGAATATTAAAAGCTGTCATAAAAAGAAGCTGTTTCTGCCTTTTGATCACATAGGCATTTTGATACTCTTGAACGATTGCTCTTCATTTAGTCTGCTGCGGAATGAGTGTTTCTCCCCAAACAGTATTAATTTTAGCATTTTTGTTCATGCTTTCTGTCAAACAAGATTTCCGCAGCCTTTGATTTTTATCAAGATTTACTTGACTTTAGTCTTCAAAGCATTTAATTCAAAGTTCACTCTATCAGGGGGTGGATTAGTTGAGTAACTGCAATATCAGTGTTGAATTTCATAATAGTTTGTTACAATATTTCTCTCCACAGGAAATATACTTACCAGAGTCACGTACTAATGAACAATGAAGTGACTGTCCGAATAGCAGACAACTTTAAAAGAAAGTTATTTGTAAACACTGAATGGAAAGCAAATGACAGTTCTACAGATGCTCATTTGGTGCCTTTTAATATTCTTGTACAGCCACTATAATGTGTCAGGTACTACACTGTGGGCTAGGAATAAAGGAAGAAAACACAAGTTTTTCCCCTCATGCAGCTTAGGTTCTGCCAGAACAAAGCCACATTGTGTTTTAAATGGTGCATCAGCTCTTCAATGAGGCATCTAAGATACTATGTGAAGGGGAATTTGGAGATTGCTGGCAATATTGGTTTCTGGATATTATGTATTGGATTAGTATTGCTTTGAAAAAAATCACCTGTAGACCCACAAAAGTGAGGAGAAAACCAGAAAATCACCATTGATCAGAATCACAAATGGTTGTCAGTGGAAAAGGTTACAAGTTTCAGGAAAAATGAGTTGTCTCGATTATAAGAAAAAACTTTCTTAGAATTGAAACTTACCAGAAATTGGGCTGAACTTTCTAAAAACAATCTTAAAAACAATTGTGATAAATAGAGGCTAGATACTCCTGGATATTATGGGTTGAAGGAATGGCCTCTGCCTGTGGGAGAGTTGAAGTAGATTACCTTTGAGGTCCCTTTCTCATCTAAGGAGCTTATGATAAGCACTGCAATTATGAAATTGTATTTTCTCTAGAGAGAGATTTCTCAACAACAAAATACACCCAAGATGCTAATATTCTATTTATATTTTATAATTATTTAACAATGATCTCAAACAAGAGATGAGTAAAGAAAACAAACAGCTCTTATTAATTATTGAACAGAAAAAAAAGAATATCTTGTACAAGATACTCTTTTGCCTGAAGCTCAATTAGAAATCTTACAATTCACTGGTGTAGTGTCTGTCCAATTTAATATTGACACTGCCAGGTGCAGTGACATACACCTGTAATCTCAGAGGTTCAGGAGGCTGAGGCAGGAGGATTACAAGTTCAAAGCCAGCCTCAACAACTTAGTATTACCTTAAGCAAATTAGTGAGACCTTGTCTCAAAATAAAATATAAAAATAGGCTGGAGATATGGCTCAGTAGTTAAGCGTCCCTGGGTTCAAACACCAGTACCAAAAAAAAAAAAGGTAACTAAATTGGTAAGTTGTCATTCTACTTACCATAGTGGATGCCACCATATCCATCCTTAACTCCCCAGAAGTAATTGCTTTTGCCTTCCTGATCTAATTTGCCACCGACAAAGTTCAGATGACTCTTATCTCATTTTTATTTCCCTCATTTCTATGATTTATAAAAATCAAGCACTCAACAATCAAAAATCCTTACATTTTTGACTGACAGCTCCTCCAAGTTGACTGGATTGGCACAATAAGTTAGGCCTACACTAATGAGCATTTGGTTGCTTCAGTTTCTCTGGCTCTGATTCAAAGAAAGTTTCTGGCAAAGCATTAAAACTCACTTTCAAAGTGGGTTGAGACTTCAGAGAAGTTCTTAGTTTGGTTTCTTTCAGGAGAGAATAGGGTAATCATCTGAATTCATGGTACAGTTACATGTGACTCCTAAGTCCTCATTTTGCAACAACCCTAAATTAGCTTACTAAACAGTACATCTACTGTTTCTTAGACCTAGAACAACGTCTGAACAATATTAATAGCTACAGTACCTAACACTTATTAAACACTTCTTGGAACTTTCCAGATAGTTTTTTACACAGTCAAATCAATAAATCCTTGCAATGACCTGCTGAGGAAGGTCCTATTGTTGCCATTTTATAGGCTCTGAGCTTTAACAAGACTTATGTGGAGTGGCTGAAGGTCAGTCAGTGAAATAGCACAGTAGGACTAAAACCCAAAGTGGAGGCTTTCTGTGTGAAATAGCTGGACCCTGTAAGGTATGGCTGACAACAGTAAAGAGCTGTGTTGCCAGACCTGAGTCGTCTTTCCCTTCTCCATGTCTGACTCCCTGCCATGGGGATCTCACTCTCACCTACTGATTTATTTATTTATTCTAATCAGTTATATATGACAGCAGAATGTGCTTCAATTCATTGTACACAAATGGAGCAGAATTTTTTACTTCTCTGGTTGTACCCAAAGTAGGATCACACCATTTGTGCAATCATACCTAGGGTAATGATGAACACCTCATCCCACCATCTTTCTTGTCCCCATGCTCCCTCCCCCTCCCCTTTGCCCCATCCAAATTTCCTCCACTCACCTTTTCAGATTGTTTTGTTTTATATTAGGGAATTTTTCTGTAATTCAGCCAAATTTTCTACTTAGTGTATTCAAACAATGAGAAATTTTAAAAAAAAGTTCCTCTATAGAAATGGGACTGATGTAGAAACCTTGATTTGAAGAATAGTGTGGACTTTGCCAAGGAAGACAGCCCATTGAACATCTTTGCCTTCCATCAGTCAACAGGGAAGGAGATTGGGGCTACAGGGATAGGAGCTATTAGCCCCTACAAGAGAAGGAGGTGTAAGGCCTAAAGAGACATGTTCTCTCCATGATTCTTGGTCCCAGGAATCAGTGGAGGGCTGGATAGTACGGAATTAGGCCTTTGAGAGACTAGGCATTGAAGATTTGATGGCCTCCTCCCTCCATCCCATATAATTAAAAATAGTACAGTACCAACTCATAAAATATAAATCATACACATGTTGAAATGAAGATACATTTTTCCTATTAAAAAATCTGGTCTCTCTCATGTGTATGTGGTGTGTTTTATTGAATTGAGCATTGGTTAGGTTTGTCTACTGAGTAATCCAATATTGAGCAGTTAAAATGTAAGGTTCTAGAAGGCCAATTCACTACAACAAAGAGCAAGTAGAGTTGATCAAAAGCTTATCAGTTTCTAAACCAAATGACAAGTAGTAGTATTTTGTTAAGGTCAATCAAGCAATTCATTAAAACCATAGTTTTCATACTATTCTGGGAAATGTCAGGTTCCTATGGAGAAGGTTCTGGGATCATTGGAGATGGATAGAGAAGCATGGCTTGTGCTCTTCACCCCTTCCCTCTCCAGAGTAGTTCCACATTGTCTTATGTAGTCAAGATCTATATAAGATTGTTGGAAATGCAGTTTTGTGGCAAACAAACAAACAAACAAACAAACAAACAGAACACTATAAAATTGTTCTTTTACTGACACTGGAACTGTACCACATGAATCAATCCAACTAATGTACAGTCTCTGTGAGAACAGAGACTAGGCCCAGGAAGCCACCACAGTCCTGTATGGGGACTAGGAAAGTTTTGGATGAGAACATTTTCCCTCCAAATATGTGATTAATAGTACACATTATAAATTGCTTCCCAGGCAGTTCATGGCAGGGGGGAAAAAACAGATTATTTTCACTGGTGTTGGTTAAGACTTGTGGTACATTTAGTCTTACATTTTCTGAGTCCTCCAAGCATTTTATTGTACTGGTTGATATTGGTCTAAAATGGAATTGTATCTCCAAACATTTATTGAATTGCTTAGACTACATTACCACATAACACAGCAAGGCTTTTGAAGTATATACCAGTCACACTATTCTAATTTCCCAAAGAAACCTGGAGTGGCTGTCTTGGGGATGATGATAGCTTTGTTCTCATAACTAACTACTTCAACACTTTGGGCATCACAAATTACAAAAAAAAAAAAAGAACAAAGAAAAAAACAAAGTTGAGTATCCCTCAGTAGGAATCATGGACTCCATTCAAAGCCCTTGGACACAATCACTGAGGTTTGCCCTAGGCCCTTGAGTTTCCTCCTTTCAATCTGTTCACTCTTCTGGGTCACCCTTCACAACCCTTCAGGCCTCTCCTTCCCTCTTGCTACAAAGAAGAGAATTTGATAAGACTCAGTCATGCTAAGATGTTGCAGGTGGATGCAATTTAATGTGTCACCCTCTCCTTGTTAAAAAAAAAATGCTGGTAGGTAAGAAAAATCAAATCAATAGTGCAACATTAGTGATCTGGATAGATTCGAAAAGTTTCCTCTTTATAAAGTCACAGGCTGCTAGGTCCTCTCTACATCTTCATAATGACAAAGCATGTCTTAGAAATGGCCCAGTCCTCCATGAACTTACCATATACTGATGATATTTAAAAGCTATGTTCTCCTATGAGAGACAATTTAAGAATAAAATGCTCCCAATACTATTTGTAGCCATCTTTGCCCTTACTACGTTAAAAAAGAATCGGTCAAAGATGTGATCTGAAAAGACGAAGGCCCACGTGGCAGATTTCTTCAGCTTTCTAAATAAACCCATGTACTTTATTTAGTTTACAATTCAAGGCTTTCCATGAGCTGACCCCACCTGCCTAGTCAACCTTAACCTTATTTCCCCTAAGTAAAAGCCATATACAAGTAAGCCATTTTAAGCGCTTGGATATACACTATATATATTTTCAAGTCTTTAAAGTTATTTATTAGTGTGAAAATATATTGCTCTAAAACTGCATGATTAAAACAATAAACATTATTATCCTACAGTTACTGTGCAAAAAGAATTTAAGAGTAGCTTATCTATGTGGTCTGGCTTGGAATTCTTCAGGAGGTTAGTCAGGACTTGAGCATCTACTTCTGAGGTGACTAATTAGAAAGTTGATGCTGGTTACCGGTAGGAGGTCTCAGTTCTTCTCCACGTGGGTCTGTTTGGAGATAGCAATCATTTCCCCCAGAGAATGATCCAAGGGAGACAGGTATAAGGTGTTTTTTTTTTTTTTATTTTTTATAATCTAGCCTAACAAGTCACATGGAATCACCTTTACTTTACTATATTCTATGAGAATTACTATGGTCCAGTGCATGCTCAAGGGTAAATGAATCAGATTCCATCTTTGAAGGAAGAATGTCAAAATTCTTGTGGAAATATTTTAAACCATCATAATGCTCCCACCTCTTTGCTCATTCTATTCTTTCTGCTCAGCAGGTCACTTCCCTTATTAGCAGAGCCCAATTCCACATAACTTTCAAGACCCAGTTTAACTGTTACTTCCTCCAAAAAGCCTTCTCAATGCCTCTGAAGAGCTTTTTTTTTCTTTGTATGCCCATTATATTTCTACATTTTATTTTATTTCGGTTTTACTATACTTACTGCTCTTTAATCTTAAAGGATAAGTATTCATGTATTCCAAGCCAGGGTTTATCAGCATTGGAACTACAGACATTTTGGACTAGATAATTCTTTGTTGTGGGGGCCTGTCCTGTACACTGTAAGATCTTAAGCACCGTCCCTGGTCTCTTCCCATCAGTTGCAAGCAGTATTTCCCACCCTCAGTTATGATGAAAAATCTCTTCAGAAATTGTCAAATGTTCTGTGTGGGCAAAAATTACTCCTGATTGAGTCATACAGCTCTAGACAATTAAGTTCTGTGACTAATTTTGTATCCCCAAGTCACTACCCTAAAGATTCTTCTAACAAGCTAAGTGAAGAACAGACTTTATTCTTTATGTTGCTGGACCCACCAGTTATCCTGTACAACCCTTCCTAGGCATTCTTTAATCTTCTGAGTGATTCCAATAGCCTTACTTTCTTTTCTTTTAACTTGGTGCAATATAGTTAAACATAAAAGTGGAATTTTTTGTGATATGTTCATACATGTACGTAACATAGTTAATTCCATTCCACTGTTCCCACCCTTTTCCCAACACTCTGCCCTGCCCTTCATTCCCTTTCATCTATTCTGTTGTTTTCCCTTCTATTTTCATGAGACACCCCGCCTTTTAAATTTCCTTATTTCTCTCCAGCCTCCACAAATAAGACAATTGGTTATTTCCTTAGCATGGTATTCTCCAGTTTCATCCATTTGCCACCAAATACCATAATTTCATTCTTCTTTATGGCTCAGCAAAACTCCATTATACATATAACACATTTTCTTTAAGCATTCATCTGTTGATGGGCACCTGGGATGGTTCCAGAACTTGGTTATTTTGAATTGTGCTGCTACAAACATTGGTATGCAATTAACAATATAGTGTACTGATTGTATTTCTTTTGGATAAATACCAAGGAGTGGGATAGATGGGCCATATGGTAGTTCCATTCCTAATCTTTTGAGGAATCATCATACTTCTTTCTAAAGTGGTTGTACTAATTTGCAGTCCTACCAACCATGTTGAATATACCATTTCCCTCCAACATCTTTACAGCATTTATTATTATTTGTATGTTTTGATGATTGCCACTCTAATTAGAGTGAGGTTCAGTATAGTTTTGATTTGCATTTTCCTGATGGTTAAGGATGTTAAATTTTTAAAAAATATTTATTGGCTGTTTACATTTCTTCTCTTGAGAAATATCTGTGGAGTTCATTTGCCCATTTATTAATTGGGTTATTTGTTTTATATATTTTGGTCTTGTTTTTGGTGTAAGATTGTTTGAGCTCCTTATATATATTCTAGTTATTAATTTCCTGTTGGAAAAGTAGCTGACAAAGGTTTTCTCCCATTCTATCCACTCTCTTAAGTTTTGTTTACTCTGCAGAAGCTTTTAAACTTGAAGCCATTTGCTTATTGATTCTTGATTTTTCATTTCTTGAGTTTTAGAAGTCATAGTAAAGAAGTCGGTGCCTGTGCCAATGCATTGGAGTGTTGACCCTGTTTTCTTCTAGCAGTTGCAGTTTTTCTGGTCTAATTCCTAGGTCTTTGATCCACTGAGTTGATTTTTGTGCAGGGTAAGAGGAATATAGTTTCATTGTTCTACATATGGATATCTAGCTTCTCCATCACATTTGTTAAAAATGCTATTTTTTCTCTGATATTTTTGGCAAGGTTTGCCAAGGATCAGATGACTCTATCAATGTTAATTTATCTCTATGTCTTCTATTCTTTGTCATTGGTCTTCATGTCTGTTTTTGTGGCAATACTATGCTGTTTTTGTAACCATGGCTCTGCAGTATAATTTGAGATCAGATATTGTGATGCTGCCAGTATCATTCAGTATTAATTTGGTTGATATAGGTCTTTTATTCTTCCTTATGAATTTTGGAATTACTCATATGGAAGAATAAAAGACCTATAACAATGTTAAGAATGCCATTAGTTTATTTTCAATATTAAAAGTTTGTATCTGTCATTCAAAAATGTCATTTGTATTTTGATGGACATCACATGGAATCTGTATATCACTTGAGGTAATGTGGTCATTTGATGATATCAATTCTGCCTGTCCTAGAACATGGGAGGTCCTTCCATTTTCTAAGGTCTTCTTCAATATTCAATAATTTTTATTGTAGAGGCCTTTCACTTCTTTGGTTAGATTAAACCCCACCCCTTTTCTTTTGAGGCTATTGTAAATGAAATTTTTTTTCTTGATTTCTTTCTAGTAGATTCATTATTGGGATATAGAGAGGCAATTGATTTTTTGCATGTTGCTTTTGTATCCTACTATTTTCTTGAATTTGTTTATCAGTTCTAGAAGTCTCTGAATTATTATTATTTTAAATACCATTTTGGGTCTCATAAGAATAGAGTCATGTTAGCACAGAGATGATTTGTCTTCTTTTCCTATTTTTATCCCTTTAATTTCCTGCTCTTGCCTGATTGTTCTGGCTAGAGTTCCAAGAACTACATTGAATAGGAATGGTAAGTGTGGATGCTTGTCTTCTTCCTGATTGTAGAAGAAATGCTAGAAGAATGTCATTACATTCATCAGGGATATTGGTGTATAGATTTCCTTTCTTGATATGTCTTTATCTAGTTTTGGCATCAGAGCAATACTGGCTTCAAAGAATGTTTGGGAGTGTTCCCTTCCCTTCTATTTTATAAAATATTTTGAAGGAGATAAGATCATTTCTTCTTTAAAGGTTTGGTAGAACCCAACTGAGAACCGATCTGATTCTGGTCTTGTCTTTGTTGGAAACCTTTTTATTATTGCTTCAATAGTGATGCATTATATTGGTCTGTTTATATTTTCTATATCCTCTTGGTTTAATATGGGTCAATATTTTCTAGATTTTTGATTTATTTAAATACAAGTTTTCAAAATAGTCCCTAATGATGCTTCATATTTCAGAAATGTCTATGGTGATAACTCCTTTTTCATAACTAATTTTGTTGATTGGGGTCTTCTCCCTCATTCTTTTGGTTAGTTTGGCTATGGGTTTGTCTAGCTTATTTATCTTTTCCAATAGCAAACTCTTCATTATATTGATCCTTTGGATTGTTTTAAACTCTCAATTTCATTAATTTTGGCTCTATTCTTAATTATTTCTTGTTTTCTACTAGTTTTGGAACTTGATCTTGCTTTTATAGCGACTGAATTATTTATTTGGGATTTTTTTAAGATAGACACTCAGTAGTATAAACTTCCTTCTTAGAACTGCCTTTGTAGTGTCCCAGAAATTTTGATGTGTTGTATCTCTGTACTCGTTTTTAAAAAATTTTGCTTTCTCCCTTGATTTTTCTGACCCATTCCTCATTCAATCTGGTTTCTGTTTCAACATGGATTCTTTTTTTCTTTTTACTTTGTTAGTATTTTTAATCTCATTCCATTATGATCTGATTATATAAAAAGAATTATCTAGTTTTTTTTGTATTTGATAAGACTTGCTTTGTGTACTGAAATATGATGTATTTTGGAGAAGATTGCATGCACAGCTGAGAAGAAAGTGTTCCACTGCTGGTGCATCAAATATTCTATAATTATCTGTTAGGTCCATTTAACTGATAGGTATTTTTCCGGCCTGAGCATCTTTGATTTGTCTGGATGACCTACCTATCTATTGGTGATAGAGGTGTGTTGAAATCACCCAGTATTATTTTATTGGGGTTTATCTGGGGTTTTATATCTAGTAGTGTTTGTTTTATGTTAGTAGCTGCACTGATGTTTGGGGCATAAATAGTCAATAGTCTTCAATAAATTTTTCCACCTTTTATTTTCTTCTCAGTTTAAGTTAGCCTCTGTTGCTTTCCACCTAAAGAAAAATAATTAATGAGGACCAACTCATACTTCAAAACCTGGCTCAAGTATCACTTCTTCCAGTTTTTCCAGATGTTATTACATGGAATTTATTTTCTCCTTCATATCTCTACTAACACCTTCCACAGCCTGTTGGTAGAGACAGGTTTACATATATCCAAATGCTCCTTAAACCTAGGGCCATACACTGTCATGCCAAAAAATAGCATAGGTTGTATCTCATTGTGAATTAAAGGAATTTGGAGCTTAAATGCAAAGGAATATACAAAGGGACCACATTTCTAGGGGAAAGGTATTCGTGGAGGCTAGTTTGGCAAAACTTTTTTTTTCTATTTCATTTATTAAAGATTATTAGTATATTGAGAATGAGAGCACTCACTCTGAATAATGACTGATTAGAGTCAAAGCCTGCCTTAACTAAGTTATTGTCACATCTTGAGCAAGTTACCTAATTGTTTTGTCCTTTAAATTGTTTTTTTTCTATAAAATGAGATTATAATACTTCCTGTAGAGTTAAAACATAGAACACATAAAACTCAGGGCTGCTCTAGCTGAACAAGAAAGACCCAGAGGCTCCATTTCTTGGTATTATCCCAACGGCATCAATTCAGGAGCCTTGGCATCACTGGGTCATGAGAGACAAACACCAGTAGCCATTCCCCCCAACTTAATTTTACTGATAAGGAAATTAAACAGGTAAATAAATAACATCCAAGTGAACATGACTAGTCAGTGGTATCCAGGAACAAGAATTCAATTTCCTTAAATCGTAAGCTGAGTGTTCCTTCCACTAATCCTGCCAATGCTAGTTCTGAAGTCAACTATTATTTTAAATTTATTTTCCTGAAATGACATTTAAGATCCTATATATGGACCAACATATCCTTCCTTTCCCTATAATGACATTTGCTTCAATCATGCCAATTTATTGTTCCTGTGTGTCTTACTTCTAGCCTTAACACGCTCACTCCACTTTTGTTCAGTAAGGTATCCTACCCAACCCATTCCTGTCTACAACTTCCATGACTAGTCATCTCCCTTTGAGTGCTGTAAAATTAAACACCTACAGAAACCACTGGATGAAATGTTTCCTATTTTACTTACCCCCTACAAGATTTGAAAAATCCTATAATGAGTCCTGACATCATTGCAAAATATTCTTAGTATATAATTTTGTACTGCCTAACTCATTATTTTAATAGTAAAAGGAAATAAGGCCTTTTTCACATATTTGAAAAATTGCTTTCTAAAAGTTCTAATATCTCTCACTAATCTCTCATAGCACTTAAAATTAGAGGCCTAATTATGTTAGATTGCCCACTCTTTATATTGCCCACATTGTTTTATGTATCCTTTCATCTTTACAACTTGTTTTTTAATGGGAGATAGAAATTATTTTAAATGTCTGTATCTGGATAGATTTATACTAAATAAAATGGAGACAGGCAAGTAGTAATTAATCTCAGTATTCTCTATTATGTTTGGACCCACCCACTAGAATATGAGCTTACTGAAATTAGGTATTCTTCTGATTTGTAAGCCCTAATAGTGCCAAATATAGGGTTTGAGACAGAATTGGCAATAAGTATTTGCACATACTTTTAGGTGTGTTCTAAAGTTTTATACACTAAGTCTAACATGTCACAATAAGAAAAAAGAAAAAGAAAAGAAAATGGGAAGAGTTATAAGTGACTTTAAGGTTATATATGCATTGGTATATTTTCATCAGGTATATCCTCTCCCCTTTTATGCATTTTTCATGTACTACATGCCATGCTGAAGAAATAAGACAAAGATTTAAGTACCAAATACTGGGTTATGCATTTAATGCATTATCTTATTTAATACTTTCAACTATCCTATGTGGTAAGTACTGTTTTTTTTTTTTTTCCTAAAGATTTATAAAAAACATATCAGATGAGGTTAAAAACAAAAAACCACCAACCAAACAACTGAACAAAAAAACAAAAAGTGCCTTGCCCCAAAGTATACAGCTAGGTCCTGGTAGAAACATAATTAAACCCAGGTCTAACTCCAGAATCCATACTCAACTACTATGCAGTATGATTAGGGAAAGTCTTCTATTTACCTACATTTGTTAGGTACAGCTAATAAAAAGCTATAGAAATTATTAAATAAGTTAATTCATATAAAATATTTATCACAACCTTATAACAAATATTCAATAAATAACCTGTACTCATTCTCATCATAGCATAATGGCAGGGCTAAAAGTTCAAGAAGACATTTTTCAAAGCTCCTTTGCTTTGAAAAATGTAGAATTCTAAAAGGCAGAATTCTAAAATGACACATCAATATTTCCTGCCCCATGAATAAGAAGAAATAACACATGTGGAATTATTTCATATGCAAAAGGAACTTTCCAGATGTAATTAAATATATCAATAAGTGGATCTTAAATTAATCAAAAGATCATCCTATGAGCATCCCTCCTTCACATGGGCCCTTTAAAAGCAAAGTATTTTCTTCAACTTGGTAGCAAATAGTCAAGACTTGAAGCATAAGGAAGATCTGATGCTCTGCTGGTGGCTTAGAAGATTAAAGAGACCACATACAAGAACTGGGGAGTGGTTCTAGTCTCTGAGTGCCCCGTAGCCAATAGCCAGTCCTACAAGCATACAGAACTCTATAAAACTATGAATAAGATGGAAAGTGGATTTTCCCTAGAGCCTCCCGAAAGAAGTCCAGCCTGGTTAACACCTTGATTTCAGCATTATGGGTTCATAAACAAAGATTCCATTTGAGCCAACCAAAACTTCTTATATATAGAAATGTGAGATGATCAACTGGTATTGGGTTGGGTAGCTAAGCTTATGATAATCTGTAATACAGGGGACAAACCCAGAACATAGAAAATATAAATTATAAGCAAAGGCTTAAATGATCCAGCTCTCTCACGCACAGCACAAAAGAAGGAATATAACACATACATTTTAATATTGGAGGTTAAGTGGGTAATTCTTAAGACTTTTTCTCCTTCTGATATAAATTATAACTAAGTTAAAATGTATCTCTTAAAATAACTAAGTTCAACAAAAACATAATTGTTCACATAAAATTTGCTTTGAATAGATAATAAACATAAAAATAGTTTGATAGAAGACAGAAAAGTATCCTTTTTCAACAAAATTAATTTTGAAATCCTGAAACATGCTTGTAATACAGTATAATTTTATATACAAGATCTTTTCAATCTACCTCTCCTTTAGTAGCTGCATTGAGGTTACTATATCTCTCAAAAGCAAACTGCTACAAATGAAAATACAATTTTCATTAAGATTTGGCATGATTTTGATTAATTATCAAATATGCAGGGATTGGTATTTTTTTCTATAGTCAGAGAAAGAAAAATGTTTTAAAATATTTTTGTAATAGCTTATTTTTTAAAACTGAACCTTAAGGTATTTTGTTCAACATTAACACAGTGATTAGTAGTCTTCTCTCTTTAGAGAAAGAGAAGTTTTTCCTGAAAAGAAACATGAAATATTTCTAATCATACTACACTTAGAAATAAAACGCTGAGATAATATAATGGAGCCAGAAGTGCTCATTTGTTTTCCCCTCCCTCTGATGTGCTCCATGGGAATAAATTACATACTGAGGGAGGTGAATTAAAGTAAGAAGTCTCCTTGTGGCTAACAGTGACTGAATATACCAGGTAACTAATTTATTATCAGAGTGACTTAAGCTCTGGGGAGATTCTGGATCACAAACTAAAAATTAGGTTATATCAGTAGATTTTAAAGAGTATGTACATATTAAGGATTATATGCAAACATTTAAATAAATGTTAATTATACCAAACCAATCAGAGTATTAGTCTTATAACAACTAGCACCAGCTCCTGCATGTCTTTCTCTAATTAAACTGATTCTACCACACAATTTCTATCAGTCTAGCCCAGAGGGCAGACCTAAGGAAAATTATCAGAAAATGTCTTCATGAATCAGTTCCTTTAATGTACAGAAGTTTGAATTACATGACTTAGGCTTCTTTACCAAACCTTTGAATTTTTTAAAAGTCTGTGATAAAATTAATGCTTTTTAATCCAGAAATCAGATCCGCATTTAATTAAAAAATAAAAATGATAAACAATACTAAGGATACCAGCATGTCAAAAACAAAACAAACAAACAAAAAACACACCCTAACATATTTCCAAATAAAATCTTGTCTTTTAAAAATTCAAAGGTAATATTATTCCCAGGTTAAACTAGAAAAATGCATAATCCAGAATAAACAATCTTCATAGAACTATTATTATCAATGAAGAAGTTAAACATAAACATGTAAATACTTAGGAACAATAATACTTTGAAATGTTTAAGTACAAAAAGTCAACTCTATATTATAGTTTAACAGAACAGCGAATATAATTATTAGAACACAGATGGTCATCAATTAAAATTTAAGTACTATTCAATAATTCACTGTTTTAAAAAAAGAATTTTAATAAATTTTAGACAAATATTCTTTCCTGCAAAAGGATTTCTCTTCTTTTTCACAGTACAGAATTCTATCTCTATTTATTATGATTGTTCTTCATTCATGGTAACAGATGATTACATTAGAATGCATTTAACATAAGCTGCACCAAACTGCTCCATAGTTTCATTTTGGACTGAATTAATTAACTTCACAGTAGGTGACTGAGGTGCTGAACATAAGCCTAAAGAAATACTTGATTGTTCAACCTATCTTATATGAGTCCTCTCTAAACCAAGGCAACCTCCATTTTTAGTAAATAGTATCAGGTAAAACACATTTGATGGGATACTAAAGGGTAAAGATAAGATGTTTATAATAAATGGATTTAGTTTTCCATATACATTCACATCCACTGAAAGAAGTTAGGGGGCACTGCAGACAGTTAAGGAGGGCTTAAGAAACTCAGAAACAGTTGGCATGCCTAATGTTTTTTGAAAGAGGTATGCATTTACAATTAAAACAACAACAAAACAGTCTTCTTCGTCCTTGCAAGATGTAAAAATAAAAAATTTATCACTTTGTAGCAATTAAAAATAATACTATCTTAAATGCTGCTGTAAGTAATTTATATCCTAGAGCTTAAAACGTAAATGTAATTGTCTGAGACATTATCTTCAGAACATCAAAATTATCATAATATAAAATATCTGTTCCTTCTATGATGTTTCTCTAATTATAATATTATTATCAAGATCTGACAGCTAACTCTTTAAGTTTATAGTCTTCATACATCAAGAAGCAAATTAAAAGGACAAACAAGGAATATGAAAAGCCAGCTCATAAAAATCTGAAACATCTTTTATATTACATGGCATATTTCTTTGTCATAAACTCTGGTTCAGGGAATGAGAAAACAAATACTTCTGATGAACTCCCTGACAGTTTTTAACTCAGTATTTTTAGATATTTTTTTAAATTGTGAAGGAAGGAAGGTGGGGGAGGAGCAGAGGAGGCAGAGTGTAGGAGGGGGAAGGAAGAAAAAAAAAACCTACCCAACTTTGTATTGTAACCACCCCCTTTATGGGGGTGTGAGCTAGCATTTAATGAACACAGTGGTCAAAGGGCATAGCTGAAGACTTCAAGGGATCTTAAAGGCTTTGTAACATATAATAAGATGGGTCCTCAGAAACAGAATAACTTGTGGGGGTGGGGTAGATTGGGGGGTTGGTCCTTGATTAGGCTTCACCTAAATAGTTCTAGGAAGGACTTCAGATCTGCTTCTGAGTTCCTCTCTGAGAACACAACTGCTAGGAAATTTCTCTATGAGTAAATTCTCTTTCCTGTACAACTTAGATTTTTCCTGTTGTAATTTGCATGAGGAGAAATGACAAGAATATAATTTGGAAGTTTTAATACTGGCTTATAATAAAAGAAGGTATCAACAACAAGGGGGAAAAAAAAGAATGTTTAGATGCCAGTTAGAAGAAACAATTTAGCCTGCAGCATCTTCTAGCTCAAAAATTTAGGGCACTGATAGTCACGAATGCTGTCAAAAACAGCAGTGAGGTTTTAAAAAATAAACAAAAAATTCAAACAATAATATCCTTTCCATTTTTAATATGCCATTTACTGAAACAGCAAACACAACAGAAATTTATAAGAGCCTTCTCATAAAAAAAAATAAAATAAACTAACCATTTTTTAGATTTTCATACATGTAATTGTGTCTGAATTCCATCAGGTAAACACAGGACACTTTCTTCTCACCAAATGCGTCCTGGTGTCACCAATCACAAGAGACCTTTTGTGTTTTTACTCCCTAGAGTTCTAATTCTTACTAAGAATCCTGGGCAAGCACAAAAGTAACCTGGCAGTTACATCATGCTCTATAAATGAAGAAAGACTCAGCTATCTAAAAATAACGAGAGGCTCCATTTAAATTAATGCTTTTTTTGGTCAAGTGTTCATTTTATTTTGTAATAATGTAGTTCTGATCCAAATAGAGTTCTTACTAGCTTTAAAAAGATCTCTAGAGATTACACACAGGGCAGTAATTTAATTCTTATATTTTTACTTCTTGCAATAACGTTTAAGGTTCAGTGTGAATTGAGATTTTTAGTGCTGTTGCTGACACCTTATGGAAACTTTTATTTGGAAATTCTGATTAGATTTTTAAAACCATTCAGCTGTTGTTTACAAGGAGCATTAAAAAATGGATTTTTTTGTTCCTTGAAGATATTCATCCTCTTGCTATTTATTCCTCCCTTCATTTCATAATCCTGTTTGGGTCACTGCGATTAGTTGCTATGGAAATTACCTCCTATGGAAATGATTTCAATGTTATTATTGTAAGAATATGACTTTTAATGAATAATATCAATAGCAGACATCAACCCTTACTAGAGAAAGGAAACCTAATTAAAATTTAAAAAAGGATTAATTCTGGAAATTATTACCATGGCCAATTTTTTTCTGATATTTTTGAATCTACCATCTGCTTTTTAAATAAGTATTAAATAAATCTTAAGGTGTTAATCAGCTACTCATTTCCCCAAATTCTAAAAAATCACAATGGAAATTAGCACCACACACAGAAAAGTGGATGTAAAGAACATTTCATCTACCATTTCTCTAAACTAATAAATGTTATGCTTCACTTATGAGAATTAATGTCAACAGGATTTCAGGGCTCATCAAGGAAATGACTTTGAATAGCACATTAGAAATTCCCTTTAAAGACAAAGAATTTAATATTCCAAAATTTATCCCAGGAATTTAAAAGGTCAACCCTATAAACTAGTGAGTTAAACAATAGATGAGAGTCAGTGAACCATTAGATGAGAATTCCAGAATGCTAAGAAGAAAATTTTCTTGGGTGGATTCTATAATTTGTGGTTTGAATAAAACCTTTGAAACATTCCATTAGTATTAAAATTCTCACAATGAGAATATGGCTCATATTTAACACATTTTAAATTACTAGACAGTCTCTCCCCAAAAGAAATGTTAATGCTTTCTTCTGCTTAGTGCTTATTCACTGCCTGGTACTAATTTAGGAATAAATTAACCCTTCCAACAATTAGGATATTGTCTAGAAACTGCCTCTTACACTCTGCAGGGAAAATCACTTATATTCTGAAACTCAGAAATAAAAGAGAAATCAATGTCTTCATTTTAAAGATGTTTTTCTACACCAAATAGCTTATTAATTACATATGCAAGCCACTACCATATTTACCTATGAAATTACAAGACATTAATATATTTATGACTTTGAATTAAGCCTCACAGTTATAGATTTTGTTAAATGTTTTATATGGTAAGGGCTTTCTATACTTGTGCCTGTAACCATGATCTAGGGTCCAAAATGTCTCTGATGGATTTCTGCCTTGGAGCTGGCACTGGCTTAGCTTCAATATTGGTTTCAGTATCCGTGTGCGCACCATCAGTTAAAGTCTTTTTCCTGGCAGGAAGAAGTTTTCGAGGAGCAGCGATTGGTTTCTGTAAGTGATGCATTAGGATTGATAGTCTGGTATCCAAAGGCGAGGTTTGAGATATACTTGCTTCTCCCCAGTTGTCCTTAACCAATTGATCTGTGTTGCTCTGTGTTTTTAAGCTGAATGGAGGTTTATCGGAAGGAGGAAGGGGAGCTCGTCTCTTTTTCCTTTTCCCATCATGTAATTGCTCACTTGTAGGGGACAATACCTTTTTCTGGATGACCATTTTATGATTACCATCAAAGACTGAGGCCCAAGGAGGAGGGGAGGATTCTTCATCCTGACCAATAAGAAACTGTCCATTCATCTCTTCAATTTTTTTTTGTATTATATCAGTTAAACTTTCAAGCTTCATAGGCGAGTCAATACCTGGAATAATTTTAAGAAAAAAGTACATAGGAAAAATTCAAAAAATGTATGCACTTTACCTGAGTAAATTATTAGCTTTTCAAATGAATATGCTATGATTGCCATCAAAAGCTCAAGGGTAGGATAAGCAATAAAATGTTCACTTGTAATCAACAGATCCAATAAACAAGGGTACTCTGAACTGCACTATAAACACATATTATATATAACAAACAGGCACACACATAATAGTGTGTACATAGGGTACACATAAATAATAAGCATAATATACTCTTGCACCCATGTATAAATATACCCCTAAATAAAGTAGAGCTTTATGAATACTTTTTAAAATTCTATAGGTTTAGTATTTATTAGGTAACTTTTCTTTGATTTAAAGCCTTATTTTGTCTTCTAGGAAAACTTGATATATAAACTGAAATGACTACAACTCAGTATTCTTTTCTGTAGATCAGTGAAGTCTCTGTTAAATGCGAAGAAAACCCAAATCAAAAATCCAGGAAAAGAGAACAAAGTCCTCAAACCACTTTGATGATAATAGTGCTAAGTAAAACTTTTGTCTTGGGAAAAATGAGAATAGAGATAACTTCTATTGAATTAAATTTTGATGTTTTTAATTGTGTAAACCTAAATGCACCATTTTTTAATCTAACATTTTAAAGTACATACAAATGTAAGCAAATTAGTGGAAAATTAGACCAGAATTCACCATTGACTTTTCTTGTTCACAACATTATTCATGGAGATAATCTCCCATGGATAAATAAACACCTTTTTTTTTTTTTTTAAGAGAGAAAGTATTTATTTATTTAGTTTTTGGTGGACACAACATCTTTGTTTGTATGTGGTGCTGAGAATTGAACCCGGGCCGCACACATGCCAGGCGAGCACGCTACCGCTTGAGCCACATCCCCAACCCCAATAAACACCTTTTAAAGTGTAGGTAAATGGCATATTAATAAGCTAAGAAATTTAAAAATTTTTAAAGTAGTAGACTTAACTAATCATTTTTGGTCAGAGATGAAAGCTTCCTTTCATTAACATGCTCCTATCACTACTAGTTAAAAATTAATTTAATAAAATACAGAAAAAATTATTAAATATGATGACATTTTAGAATCTTCAAGTTTAGTTTTAGAATTTTCATCCGCTACCCAGCTAATATTTATTTTTGCTGCAACCTTATTCATTTAAGCCTTAAAATTTTTGTTTGATTTTGAGCATTTAAACTATGAAAAATGTGTATTCATTAATTTTGTATTAATTCATTTATTAAACATGAGTTCTCTAGTCTGTAATCATGGTTTTTTTTCATTCATTTTGATTGTGCTCTGAAAATTTTAGCATTTTAATGTCAATAGAATAAGCCGCTTGAGTACAGACAATGCTGTTTTTGTTACCCTGTAGCTTAGAAAAGACAAACCCCACTTACTCATATCATGGTAGACTGAGGTTGCCTCTTTTGTCAAGAACAAAGGTGGTTTCCGTGGTGACATAATCTCAATTTTCATAAGTTCTTCACAACAGTGCTTCCATTGGCCTAAGAAAGAAAGAAAAAGACAGGCTAGTTTAGAACATAAATGTGAAGATATTTATTTCATTTTTAACAGAGATTAACATATTTTTTGTTGAAAAATAACAGTGAATCTACAAATAAAGCATTGCCTTAAGAAAGCCTGCTGAAAAACCTAAAAAATTTCAAAGTCTCATTCTGTACATAAAAGTAATATATTTAAAAAATAAAGTTCTATGCACAGATATTAAAATATCTAGGCTATTAGATACTATACTCTTTCAATAAATGGCCAATAATAATTTTAAAATATCTACTCATGGCAAAAGTTTGTTCAGGTTCTCTTCTTTTAAATATTAAAAAATCAACTGAAACACAATTGCCTAGAAGAAAGGAGGGAAAAAAAAGGGCAAAGTATGAGAGTTCTCAAAAATATCTTTAATTTTGAAAATATTGATTAAGAAATAAGAATTATTTATCGAATTACTATCTTTAAGATGATTATCATCTTTTCAAAATCATGTAAGTCTAGATAAACATTGTGTTTTCATCTAAACCAAAAGGTATATAAAAACCTTTTACTATAAGAAAATATCATGCAATACAATTCTGAGTCTAATTTGTTTTAAGAAAAGGCACTTTAAATTATGCCATTAAGTATTCAGAATAAGATAAAAACAATACTCTTGGGTAAGGTGTTTCAACTATTCCATTAAAAATTTAAGGTGTGGATATTATTAATTTTTCTTCTAATTGTTTCACTATTTTGACAAAATTTTCATATTTCTCCTGAATGGCTATATAAACTTTAACCTTTCCAAATTTATTGTGTATCTGCATGCTGGATAGCAACTATGCTAGATACTATGTACCTCTATACTAAGATTACAAAAATAATTGAGGGTCACCATTTTTATATCTTACAACAGTAAAAAACTAAATGAGATCCACCTACATGTCTTTTTATTAAGACTGAATCACACTCAATATTTCTTTTTCTTTTTTTTTTAATATCCAACTTAGTTGTTTTCCATAGCTTAAAAATTGAAAGACATTCCATGTTTAGTCAAATTATCTATTCATTTTTGTTGTTTCTAGTTGAATGTACTGCCATGGCAAAATGAGAATGTGTGCATAAATTTAAAATCCATTATCTTAACTAGCTAAGAAATATAAAAAAGCCTTTCAGTATGTTTTATTATGATGCTAAGTACAGAATATGGTAAAAATTTCAAAATAAGCCACATAGCAAGTTGAAGAGGAAATAAATTCCTGAGTACAAGGCTTTAAAGTTTGCTCTCTAAAATTTAAATCCAGTAGGATCTGAGATCTGACAACTTATTCCTCCCCTGACTTCCTTTTTTAAAAATAAATATATAAAAATCAGTTTTTTCTTCTTGGTAGCAGGAAAAAAGTCCTTATCTAATGGGAAAATAATGATTCACTTTAAACTGGCAAATATTTCTCTGTCACATTCTTAGACAAATTATTATAAAGTATAGTATTTTCTGTATATTGATAGATGAAAGCATTTCATCGTTAAACTGGTAGCAGAATACTAATCATGTTGAAAATTGGAATATAATGCCACATTATTCTGTGTGTATCGGGTGTCAGATGTGCAAATGTAATATGTTCACTGGTCAAGACTTTACAATTGAAATACTCACTGTGCCAGTGAATAAATGTGTATGCATAGACAGAGATAGCCAAGATGCCAACAGGAAAAGAGGCCCAATATGAAATGTTAAATGGATACATACTGTTCACATAACAATCCATTTACTGACGATGTTTCCCACATTCTTTATTGTCATAATGTTCCCAGTCAAAATGATCTATTATCTAAGCTGGTAATGTAACTCAATATTTATATTCTTAAATATTTGAAAAATTCAATGTTCCAAGTCTATTTTAACTTTCTGTGTCTTTGATTCCTAGTTCTACCCCTGTTAACCATCCAAAACAAGTGTCATTCTTTTTTTCATGTTTGTTAGCTCTCAAATATTAAAATTAGCCACTATATCCCCCTTTCTTCCTAACCTCTGTGAAATGACTATTCTTCTTCAGGATAAACAGACCTATTTCCATCATTGCTTCCAAAGGAATCCTAATTATCCTACTCCTGGTTTCCCACTCATAGGTAGGGCCAAAGAATTGAAATTTGCTGCAAATATTAAATTCTTTTTATTTTCTTCTGTTCTAGATATTTCCCTCTGCTTCATTCTAAATACCATGTTTCAACCAAGATCATAAGAGGTTATCTTTGTTACTGGGAAAATAATTATTATAAGGTACAAGTCAATATTTAGGATAGTATAAACGCTTCCACCATTGTTTCATATCATTATTCACATTGTATTCCAAAGTGTAAAAACATTTGCACTTTAAAAATTACATAAACTGCTTGACATGGTAGAGCATGCTTATAAGCCCAGTGTCTTAGAAGGAAAGAGGATCACAAATTCCAGGTCAGCCTGGGCAACTAAGCCAGACCCTGTCTCAAAATAAAAAATAAAAAGGGCTAAGGATGCAGTTCAGTGGCAGAGTACCCTGTATTCAACCCCAAGTACCACAAAAACAACAAAAAACAATTACATAGATTGGCAGTTTTTTATTCTAAAAAGCATTAAATGCCAAAGAAGTAGACCAAGAACCAAGTTGTTATCACTATCTTAATTTTATAGTTAAAGAAGGTCATAAATTCCTTATCCTTCCAACTCTCCACTTTAGCAAGATAAATTACTTTAGATAATCTAGAAAATGAGACTGTTTTCTAATAGTAGTTGACAGACTGCTATTTTGGCATTATTATCTCCATATACCTCTCCTTTCTGTTTCTGTGTACATAGAAAAGTGTAAAATATCATAATTGTAAGACTGACTTTAAATTGAAGGACTTAGGAAAACAGTTAAAATTAAACTACAATCAGCAAAAGAAAGGAAGTTATCATTTGAGTTACACACTCACGATCTACTGAAATTTTCAACTAAAGAAATGTAGTACAAGCTGATGGACATGGAACAAATATTTAAATTTTTTGAATGCCTAGGGATGGTACTTAAGGAAAACAAATCCTAAAGTATCCATGAAGACCACATAGAGAATCTTCTAGTTCAATGGAGTGATCCAGATACTTCTTTAGTGCTGTTTTCCCAATTTTAGAACAGAGTGACATAACTTGTACCTCATGAGGGTGCCATGAGAGAATGAAGCCATCAAGTACTTGAAAAGGAATCAATAAATTTAGTTCCCTTTCTTGCCTCCTTTCCAACCTTCACTATAATATCCAATAAAGCCAGAAATCAGAGGAGGCCTGAAAAATGAATCTGAGGACTCTCTTTATGGTATTCCAGAAATTCCCAAAATGTCTTTAGTATTACTTCTACGAGTTATAGAAATAACTTTCTATTGTTTGGAAATGGGTCTATTTTGTATTTCTACAAAATAGCATTCTATAGACATAAAAATTACTGGTTAAATATAATAGTAGGCTCACTTAGATCAGAAATAGCCATCATCAACATTCTAGATTTTCAACATAAAATTAAAGATAATACATATTCTGTTAATTTATTGTCAGTAAAGACAAAGAGCTGCTGTAATTTCAATATTTTCTTGTTGGTAAAATTCTTCTTTAAATTGAGAATTAAATATTAGAACATCATAAACTTTACACACTAGAATCCCACTACAATACTATCACACTGATTTGACTGTATTATTGAGATGGGAAAACCATATGTGGTTTAAAAGAAAAAAAGTCTCTGGATGATGTCCAAGATGACATTGTAACAAATCTGGAGTTAACAGAAGGTTACATAAAAATGAGGCTCCTTCTGAACATTTCAATATTTTAGGATCATCATTATCCTAGAAAAGTTTTTGCTCCTCAAATGGCTTCTTATCCCTTGGCTCAAATGCATTGCCTTAAGCAGTGAAAATCTAATATTTTGAGAAAATGTGTCTGGTTGTTTTAGGGATCAAAGGACCTTAAGAGTATGAGAAAGGTATGCTAAGAATTCAAAGGTATACTATATAATAGTCAAGCATTGGAAAGAGATTGAGAGAGAAAAAAAAAATCAGTGTATCCATATACTACCATTTTTTCCAAAAGCACAAAAAACTCTTGCTACAAATTATAATTTTAATATTTAGATAGCTGTGTGTAACCTTTCAGGCCACATGAATATACCATGAGACTCCAAATATCTACTCACTAAGATCAAAGAAATGCTGCCAGAAGCCTTCCATCCATTTCTGAAGATCTTCTCTACAGTCAACTGCAAAAACATGAGTTAGAGCTTGTCCAGCAACAGGGTTGATGACAGAGAAATTATGGATTCTTTTTTTGGCATCTTTATCCATTACATGGATTCTGGTTTCCTAAAAATTAGGGCAAAATTAGTGTTGTATAAGAGAATATTTCTGTAGTGCTCAAACAAATATTTTACTGCTTAGCTACCATATTTATACAAGATATACTTATAAAAATAGTGCTGATCATTTGAAATTTAAAATATGTCATTTTGAGAATTTTCAATATTCAAACTCAAATCTAGGAGGTTTTTTAAAAAAGAACGCTTTATATTAAAAAATCTGAGTAATGCTTAAAAGTATGCTACATATAGCACCAACATTAAATTACACAAGATTAAAACAACCTCTGTTTGGATCTCAGTTTAAGTGGGAGTTTGCTGTCTTTTATATACATCTTAAAATCTGCAATAAAACAAGTACAGCATGTCATAACTTTAATGTGGATTATATACTAAATGTATTTCCAACAATAATAAAATTGAATCATAAAGTATGTTTCCTATTCTAATATTCATACATATTATAGTGTTATCAGTTAAAGTAGTAAAGCCATAACTTAGTGTTTACCTCAACAAAACAGTTAGGCATTCATTCCTCTTAATGTTTATTTCACATGTAACATTCATTTACACATCTCATAGCTAAAGATCCATAAGCTAATATAACTTATGTTAAAATTATTTTTTAAGTACTGAATTCAACACTCGACCACAAATAATAAAATCATTATTTCATTCATGTTTACAGTTTATAGTTTAAACCTTTTTTCTAAATGGTACCAGGTATGGCATTTTGATGATGACACTGTGTCTATAGGTAGAAGAAAGAAGTCTACTCCCAAGGCACAGCAGGCCACAAGTAAACTATAAACAACATACAGTTTTGACCAAGGAATTTGGGAGAATAAGTCTACAATGGAACTATTCATAATATAAAGCTAGAGACCTGGCTGCCAGCATAATGACTAGTTTTACGTTTTTCCAGGATAGTGCTGTTCAAGAAAAATACAATGTCAGCCACATATGTAATTTATATTTTTCTAGAAACAATGTTTTAAAAAGTAGAAACTGATAAAATTAATTTTAATAATTTTATGTAACCCAACATATGCTATCGTCATTTTAACATATAATTAATCTAAAAATTGAGATATTTTATATTATTTTCTCATATTCAGTTTTCAAAACCCAGTTTGTATTTTACATTTAACAGCATATCTCAATTCAGAACAGCCACAATTTAAGTGCCCAACAGCCACTAGGGGCTAGTGGCTACTGTATATAGTAGTACCAGAAAAACATGGTTAAGCCTATAATAATGTATGTAGAAAACTCTTTTGGCTGGCAGTTTCAAAAGCAGATTAAGAATGGGAAGAAATTCTTCACTTCACTGAATATAAAGTCAAGAAAGATTGACTGTATGTACAATCAGAACCAAAACTCACATACACACACAATGATATTTACGTGGGTATTAGAGAAGTATCAGTTAGGAAGAAAAGCTATTCATTCCCTGAAAAAATGGGGAACTACAGGCAGCTAGACACTATACATACACCATAGAAGAAGTTCTTTTCTGAAGGAATTAATTCTTATTTAAAATCACATGAGCAAAATAGATGCTATATACAGAAGCAACATAATTTTGAAACTTTAGAGTGTTACAAAATAAATGGATTGTTAACCCTCTTAGAGTCAGTCTATTCTGTCATTGTAGAAATCTGGGAACTTTGGAATATCTTTAGAGGACTGTAATGGGACTTATGGCTAGCATCTTCATTTTATTATAACAGGGTCTTTGTACACTTCAATGCCTTGTTAATAAAACTTTGTGAATTGTATTTTATGTAATTATTTACACAATGTAAAAATAAGCTGTCCTAAATGGTATCCTTGAAAGCTGAAAAAAATTGCATCTAATGAATCTCTTTAAAAATAAAGTTTATTAAAAAATAGTAGAAAGACCAGTGGACTATACAAAGGGGAATGATGTGAAGGTAAGAGGGACAGGGAAAGACAGTGGAATCTGACCTAACTATCCTATGTACATATATGAATACACCACAGTGAATCTCCCCATCATGTACATCCACAAGACACTAATTAATAAATATTAATTATTGTAATTACATATATATTAATTATTATAAATAGCAGAAAGATCAGTAGAGTAGAGGGAAGGGAACAGGGGGAGAGAGGAGGGGAGGGAAAGGAGAAGTACTAGGAACTAGATTAGAACAAATTATATTCCATGCTTTTATAATTATGCCAAAATGAATCCTAATGTTACACATAACTAAAAAGAACCAATAAAAAATAAAGTTTATTTTCATTATCAGAGAATGAATTAAGCTCTAGGAAGAATTCTATCAGACTAAACGAAGGCTGAATCATAGTGGAGGGAAAAACCTATTGTTGTTTCTATTAAAAAATAAGAAGCATTCTTGTTACTGAAATTGTGCTCCCTTCCACTCAATTTCGTTTTAATGCAAATTTATGACTACTTTTTGAATATGGGATTAAAATAAATTCAACTTTTAAATACGAAATATGTGATTTTATAGATTAATGTTTATATTTTTAACAATGTATCATTTAAAATGAAACTCCTATGTAGAAATTGTGATGAAGTAGATCATTTATATCCTCCTAGGAAAAAAAATACAAGAATCTACAGATAAATACTATACACTCCATTAACTCTGGCAACCATAAATACCACTACATTTTTAAAACGTGAGAGGTTTTTAAAAGGTGCAAATGAAATGCAAAAATCTGAATAAATTTCTCTTTTCACCCAAAATAATTTAACTAATAGGAAATATCTTACACTAAAAATTACACATTAAAGGGAAAGTGATTAGAACAAGTAAAGTTTCTCAACTTTAGAAACTGCATGCAAGCTGTTTTTAAATGGAGACAAGTATCAATAATAGTACTCGGGTATTCCCTTCTCAAAAGAGAAAGTGATTAGAAAACACTAAAGTGTATTTTAGGGCAGCTCATTAAAGAATTTGTAATGGGTAGAAGAGAGAAGTATCTCTTCTTAGCAGGTTCTCAAAGCAAGCAATTTGGGACTTTCTGCCCCTTGGTATATCTACCACATAAAATATTGCCTTGCACCCAGTAAGTGGCTAAAAAAATTATGAATAAAAGAACTAGAGAGGAAAAGAACAACCTAGATAATGATAAAAGAAAATTTGGCATTAAAAGACTCAGATCCCAGAAACAGCTTAAATCCAACTCTTTAATTTAGATGAGGAAACATCTTTTGAGAGAGAGATGTTCTATGTGAGACTTGAGTTTCCCATTTTGCTTTTGCTTATCCAAAATCTTTTGATTGATTTGTGTGGATTGGTACTCAACTTTTATTGATTGGAGATTAATTACTGTAAAATTTTAATTGAGAGCTGGCTTTGCTTTTGAAATCAGCACACACATAACTACAAACTTCCTCTGCATAAGATAGTGGCAGTACCCAGAAAAGGCCAAGTGAGGGTTATAAAAACAATATGAGGAGTCAATTTTGTAACAAAAACATAAAACTCCAAAGTTAAAGGAAAATTTCCTTCAGGGTTTTCATTATTTTAAATTGAAACTGTTGTTTAACCTCTCCATTTCTGGGTAAATGGAAAATTAATAGATCAGGACTAGATTTATAAATTGTTTATTATTTTACTTTTGACTTTAAAAAAGTTTACAACTGCACCATATTATGGTCTAAACAGTCTTCCCTATAAAGAGGAATCAGAGCTCTATGGAAAAATGGCCAATTACCAGACTGAATCTAGAAAATGTAGAGAATATGATTTTGGAGCATCCTCTCTTAACAGAAATCAAAAGTTACTAGGGTTGTGTCAAAAGGATTCAAGAGCCAACTTGAGAAGGATTCCATTAGTCAGCATGGACAATTAAAGCATCAATAAGAATAACACTGGTCATGGGCTGTTTTTGAATCCATAAATTTATATAGAGAATAGTTCAAAGAACTATATTTGAATATTGAACATATATTTGAACCCATAGTCATAATATTTAAATAGTAACTCACTGGCCACCTTTGAAGGTGTAATCACCTAATTTTTTAGGAACTTACATATAAATACAAAAAGAAAGAAAAAGAAAATCAAACCCTTATTTTGTCTTTTCTGTAAGAACTATACCTCAGGGTAACTAAACAATTGATGACATAGAGGTATTCCCACCTGATAAATGAACGAAGAATTGTTAAAATATTGTCAGTTTGCAGTCCCTAAAAATAAAATAAAATAAAGAATCTAAGCAATGTTCATCAGTGGATATTAAAATGAGTGGAAGACCCAAACATATTCTATACCTCCTAATAACAGTATATAACACTTTCTAAAATATCTTCTTGGGGTGGGTCGTACTCAGTGGTAGAGTGCTTGCCTGGCATGCATGATGTCCTGCATTCAACTCCCAGTACCACACACACAAAATAATAATAATATAAAATATCTTCTTAACAACTAACTAACAACTTGAGAATGAGTCAAAATATAGAAGAAAAAAAGGCAACCCAGAAATGTAATCAGCAAAATTCAGATTATAACAAACCCTGTAGGATGAATAACTCAATTATCTTCAATAAATAAATGGTATGTGTGTATGCATGCATGTGTATTTGTGTACATGCACAAATGTGTAAGAGACAGAAATAGAGAGAGAGAATGGAACAAGAACCAAGACTAAAAAATCTAACCAACTGAAATGATGGGGATCCTGATTCAAAATACTGTTGCAAAAACGTGCAACAAGAATTTAATGATATATTAACCACATATGACTATACATATACACACAACATACACACACACACACACACACAATTGTTTTTTCTTGCCACACTTGGAATACTTTCAACTAAAATAGTATAGTCTCTAGGATGTGCTTCAAGTAATTCTAGAGTGGGGGCAATGTGTAAGGCTACACATTTACGTACACGCTAGACATTTACTTACATCCTTGGTCTCATCTAATGTGCAGTCGGGGATAATAAATGTTGCTGCTTAAAACAAGCCTCAGAGTTTATACATACTCTAAAAATCACACACTCACAGTAAATGACTAGGAGTACTTGAACTGTGTAAAGCATAGCCATAAATTAAACCAAGTATTAGGGGTGATCACTATCAATTTGATATAATTATTTTCAATCTATGATAATGTAAACTGTAAATTCCTAAAGAAAAAAGGATGTTTCAGAAGTTTTTTTGTTATATTTAATAAAAGACAATGTGAATACTTGATAATGGTCAGATATTAAGAAGACTAACATAAATTAAAAAAAAATACCATGTGCTTTATAGTAACTTTTCTTTCTGGAGTCCATGATAAATATAATAGCTAAAGGTAATTTGAAGACAATTTTAAAAAGCTCTAAGATGTCAAACAGTGTTATTGATTTGCTTAGTACAGACTACAACATGAAAATGAATGATGTATAGTATTTAAATCAAGAAAAGACTATTGATCTCAAAGACCATACTTCTTTTCTATCCCACCCCCACTCCATTGGCAATGGATAAAGCTTTGGCTTAATAAAATGCTTTCTACAATGTAGAGGAGATTCAGTTAAGTACCTGTTATAGAGAATGTCTTGCTCAACAACATTCATAGTGAAGTGTTTTGAAGTTGAAGCAATCACTTTGAAGTAAATCACCCTTTCAAATTTGGATTGAAAAGGGGAGGGGAACAGCTTTTAGGCTTTTCTTCCCTTAATGTGACTATTTCCACAGATGGCTCCCTATGAAAATTAATGAACTGACATAGCCTTATAGGAAATGCCATTTAGAAGGACAAGAATTATGGTTACAGAACAGACTCTGTGATCGAAATAACAGTACTATTATTTATATATCTTAGCAACGGCAAAATTCAGTTTTCACATAATTTGTAAAGTAGCATTATACAAAATGATTATTTTCTAAATCATGAAAGAAAAACTCAGATTTGTATTTGATGTTTCAATTATTAAGCTTAAAAAGAATGTAGAGATTTAGCATTGGAAATAAACTGAAAACAAAAGCAAAAACATTATCTTAAATTTTTGATTTGGTCCTTACCTGCTATATTTAAAAAAATTACAAACTGGCATGTATCAAAATATCCACTGTTTATTTAACAATACAGTAATGTCTAATGGACATTGTCCATTAGACACCCCAAAGAAAGTGGAAAAATCTCTACCTTTGTATTTTAAAACCAAGTAATTTAAAACACAGACTACATATAAAACCTGTTTATCACGATATGAGACAGAGTGTAGAGGTAGGGGAAGGAAGAAGAGAATATTTATAATACTAATTTGCTACCCACAGAAAGGGCAATACCAACCCCAATACTATGTTACCAAAAAGACTACAATACCAATGTGTACCACGAATTCCCTACTCTGAAAATTGGTAATTAAAATATTAAGATTTATCATCCTGCCTTCTCAGAGGGGATTCATCCCTAGTTGATTCTTTACAAAAGAATGCCAACTAATATATGGAGAAGGAAGGAAAGTATGAGAAAATCATATGGAATCTCCAATATTATAACTACACAGGGGAGGAAAATTATAGAAACCATTATGTGAAATACTGTTGGACAACAAAGATCTCACATAGCACCAAGGTAGCACCTCAATGACTACTTGCTAACTTAAAAGAGGAAGAATTACTTCTAGCTGGAGAGGTGGAATTATGAGTAGTGAGTCAACTTGACATCATGTGCTTCCTAACAGAATTCCTTTACAAAGCATTTGTCAAAACTCTAGCCAAGTGCAGTAATGCACACTTGTAATACAAGCAACTCAGGATGCTGAGGCAGGAGAATCATGAGTTCAAAGCCAGCCTCAGGAGATTAGTGAGACACTTAGCAACTCAGTGAGACCCTGTCTCTAAATAAAAACATTTCAAAAAGGGGCTGGGAATATGGCTCAGTGGTTGAAGCCCCCCGGGGTTCAATCCACAGTACCAAAACAAAACAAAACAAAAAAACTCTAGCAAAAAGGTTTAAAATGAATATAATCAAGCCTTCAGGCCTCATTCACAATTTAGAATAACTATAGAAGATACAAAATCAGTGAACAGTCCTAGATTGAAAACACAAATTGAAAGGACATTTTGGGGTCACTGAGGAAATCTGAATGGTCTAAATATTAGATGACCTAGAAGTTAATTTTCCTAGTTGTTATAATAGTACTATAATTATATATGCATACAAGTCCCCTATTTTTAAGACTTGCATGCTAACTTATTCAGGGACAAAGTGTCACTATGTTGAAGTCTTATGTTTCAATGGATCAGAAAAAAATACAGATACAACTAAAGAGAAGACTAAAATATGGGTGATCACTATAGTATGTTTTTAAAACTTTTCTGTACATTTATATCATTTTGTAAACTCAGAAAAATAAATAAAACTTACTTTAAAATAACTAATATATTTCTTTTAAATTTTTTTTTTTTTAACAAGGGCTCAAAGGAAGCAGGAACTGAAGTAGACGTAGGAACTGCAAAGGAAAGTTTCTACAGAGAAAAAGAATAGGAATCAGCACTAGAGAAAATTAAGATTACAACATTGTAAAGCTGGAAAATGGAGGATTTTGTCATTGGTTTCAACTTTGAGGGCAGCAATTAAATTATATTGATATTTCCGACCTTAACTTTCACCTCTTGTTTAACTTTCAAAATTCTCTTTTGTACTTTACAAAACTCTCTACTTTTGTAGATTGTCATGTATGGGAAGAAATATTTGAGTCATTAGTCTTCAGGATCAAATATGGTCCATGTTGCCCCCAAGTCTAAGTCTAAATCTATATTAATTGCTGGCTTAATAATTTTTCTGTAAGTACATAATGGTCAGTTGTGGAACAAGCACTGGAATGTCTATTGCTGATTTCTGTCATCATAAGAATGGCACTGATTATAGAATACCATCAGTCACCTGGCCATCAGCTTTTGTTACCACTAGGAAAAATAAATCAACTAAAAAAGGTCAATTTGCTCAGGCCATGTAAACACTGTTACCACTTTCATGGAACTGCATCATTATAATTAGACAGGAAATACAGATGTACTGGCTATAATCACAGAGGTGTTTCATTATATATTTCTTCCTAAATTGAAATGGTAAGGATACAATACATGGCTAAGCCATTACCTATAGGTCGACTGTGGCTTCAAGCTCATTTCAGAAATACTTTTTACACTTAAAACTGATTCAGAGTGGGTGTAGAGACAGGAAAGTCTAATTTTACCTTCTAAATATGGTCTAACAGTATGTCTACGAGGAAACAGAAAAACAGACAATGAATTTTTATCTTATTTTCCCCTACCCATTAGAAAAAGAGTGAGTCATCTAATTTTCCTTACTAGTTTGGCAAGTTCTGTCTGATTTCCATGTCTGTTTCTTCATTTGTGAAACAGAAATAACATACCTGCTTTGTCTACCTTAAAGGGCTGAGATAAGGTGAATTGAATACTGTGGAGACTTTCTTCAAATAAAGGAAATAACTTTAAAACCATTATCTGCTTAGTTATGAATATGAAGAAAGGACCTACAGAATGGGAGAAACTCTTTGTTGGCTACTCTTCTGATAGAGAATTAATATTCAGAATATTAAAGAATTCAAAAAACTTAACACTGGAAAAACAAATAATCCAATTGATAAATGGACTAATGAACTAAATAGACACTTTTCAAAAGAAAAAATACTAATGACCAACAAATACATGAAAAAAGTGTTCAACATCTTTAGCAATTAGGGAAATGCATATGAAAACTACACTGAGATTTTATTTCACTCCAGTTAAAATGTCAGCTGGAGTGGATGTGGGGAAAAGGAACACTTTTACACCGTTAGCAGGAATGTAACTAGTACAACCACTATGGAAATCAGTACGAAAATTCGTCAAAAGACTAGGAATGGAACCACCATATATCCCAGCTAGTAACCACTCAAGATTTATCCTGAGAAACCAAAGTCAGCATATTATAGTAATACCTGCATACCTAATTCACAATAGCCAAACTACGGAACCAGCCTAGGTCCTTCAATAAATGAATGGATAAAGAAAATGTGGAACATTATACATAATGGAGTTTTCAGTCATAAAGAAGAATGAAACTGTGTCATTTTCAGTAAAGATAGATAGAATAAGCCAAACTCAGAAAATCAAGGATCCTATGTTTTTATATGTGGAAAGTAGAGAGGATAAAGGAAAAGAAAGGTAGGGAGGGGAGAATCTCAAGAAAAGTAGAGGAGGACCACAGGAAAGAGACCAGAGGGAGGGAGGAACGGAGAGGAAATACTGGAGAATCATATTGAACAAATTATATTGTTATATCATGTGTATGTACAAATACGTAACAATGAATCCCACTATTACATGTAATTAAAATGCATCAATAAAAATATGAAAAAATATTTGTTTAGATTAAATCTTAATTTGGTTTATGACTATTTATACTCTACAGTACAACAAGTAAGAAAAAAATTGGTAAGACTGCATTTTTACTATCTAGTTATCTAGTACAAATCAAGTTAGACATAATTACATATGGTAGAACTCTTCCAAAAATATTTAACCTGAATCTAGTGAAACAATTAGTCACATACATTACAAGAGAAAAATTGGCCTGAACTTTTAAAAAATGGTAATGTCATGAAAGATCAAAACAAACAAAGGCAGGACATGAAGAGCATATTTTTTGATAAAAGGAAATAAAGTACTTGGTGATCAGAGGTTCTAGTTCAAACAAAAAAAAGTTACAAAGAATATTTTGGGGACAACTGGGGCAATTTGTTCTGCATATTAGATAATTTTGTATCAACAATAAATTTCTTTAGAATGATAATATATGGTTCTGAAGAAAAATGTGCTTTAGGAGAAATATGTCAAAATATTCAGGGGAGACATGTTATACTGTGTACCCTGATTTTCAAATGATTCAGAATAAAATTAACTAGAGAGAAAGCATGTAACAAAAATATTAACAACAGCTGAAGAATCTGGGTGAAGGATATATAGCTATTCACTATTTTGTTTTAATTTCCAAAAGACTAAGATATAGAAAAGCGAGATTAAAGAGAAACACTATGTGAACAAACCAAAATAAAATAAAAGGTGGCAAGTAATGAAAAAAATCAATTTTTCATTACTAAAATCACATTTCTATAAACCTAAATTTTCTAAATAAATTCACTGTAATAAAATTGATTAATTACTTATTTATATTATTCAGGAAGAACACTAATACTTCTAATAAGCAAAAGTTACATTAGATGGTACCACGATATTATAAAAAGTTGGTGGTGCATGCCTGTAATCTCAGCGACATGAAAGGCCTCTGAGGTGGGAGGATTGCAAGTTCTCAAGGTCAGCCTCAGCAACTTAGGGAGGCCCTAAGCAACTTATTGAGAAGTGAAACCCTGTCTCAAAATTAAAAATAATAATAATAAAATAAAAAATTATAAACCACTGGGGATGTAGTTCAGTGATAAAGCACTTCTGGGTTTAATACCTAGTACCTCAAACAACAATAACAAAAAACCCACTATAAAACTTCTTTTTTTTTTTTTTTTTTAAAGTCTTACTAAAGGATTTCCTTTAGGAGAGAAAAAAAAAAAAGCAGTGTAATTTCTAAAAGCAGGATGGACAGCGAGACAAAAACTCCATTATTGGAAAAGGTTATGGAATTAAACAAGTCCATATAGATCAGAAGACTGTGCTGACATGTTTTCAGGAATACACTATTCTATAAAAGGACATATGATTTTACATTTTTCTTTAAAAGTTTAAAGTAGAACATGTATAGTAACAGATGTGATAGTTCATATTTTATCATGTACTCACTTCAGTTAAATCACTCAAAAGGCAAGTAAAATAAAACTAGAAACAAGTGCTACCCAACAGGCAGAAAATACAGTATTTTACTCTAGAAATACCATTAAAGTGTTCTAGAGTAGGAATACTATAAAAGAGAAGAAAGAGACTATCTCATAGATACTAGAATTGAAAACATGAAACTAAATTTAAGATAGTGAGAAAAAACAAACTAAGTCTGCTTTATTTGGAAAGTTTTCCTACATAATTTTAGTTGAAAAAATTATAACTTAAATTTCAATAGTTTTTTGTTTTGTTTTGTTTTGGTACTGGGAATTGAATCAGGGACACTCGACCACTGAGCCACATCCCCAGCCCTATTTTGTATTTTATTTAGAGACAGGGTCTCACTGAGTTGCTTAGTGCTTTGCTTTTGCTAAAGTTAGATTTCCCTGTGCTGACAGAAGATTGGACAACTGCCCAACGATTCCAAAAGAAATCAGAAAAGATATACTCAGGAATATCTTTTTATGGGTTGATTTGAATATTAACTACAAAGAGCATCACTGTAACATGAGCTAACATTTTATGTTTACATAATCTCTTAGTTAAATAAATTCATGAAAAATGTAAATATCTTGTTAATGTGGAGTTACATTCTTTAACTTAAAACTTATTTACCAGTATTGGTTTCTCTTACTGTGTTCTTAGAAAATATACAGCATTTCCTTTAATGAATAAGTTCTATAAAGCAAAGAAATAAGAACAGAGTAAATATTAAATTATCTTTATGAACTAATCTGTTTTTAGCAATCCTTTCTTTGTAGGATGACAACAATGTGAATGAAGTATATAAACAAGAACAAACTTCATAAAACATTTTATTTTCAAAATAGCATTTCCTTTACCTTATGAATGGGCACTACCAAGGTTGGTTCCATTTTAGTTTCAATTTCTTCCGGACTATAAAAACAATACAGTTTACCTCCTCTCAAAACACAATACAACCTTCTCCAACTAATCAGACCTTCCACCATTTGCTGGAAAAAGAAAAAAAATCAAGAAACAATCAACTATAGATCATTATCACCTTCCTTCTAAATTCAATACAACACCTAAATAATTAAACTTATATTCACTTTTTAGACTTTTTAAAATGTGATGAAATAACCTTCTAATTTGCTTTACAATAAGTTCAACTGCCCCAAATCTGAAAGAAAGTTAATATCAGAGAAGAAATGTCTGGAATTCTGAAAAGCATTAAAGCAAAATGAAAGTAATTATTACCATATAACTTTTACACACATAAAATCATAAATCAATGTTTTAGGAAAGCTAGTCTATTAAAAATTAGTGCTTAGAATCTCACAGCAATTCATCAAATGACTCAGGAAAATTATAAAAATAACTCTCAATGTTGAAAATATAATTTTCCCTTACTGTTCTCAGAACATTAGAAAATGTTGACTACCTGGTAAGAATGCAAATTTTCTTTCCCCCTAATGGAATCTTTTAGAAAAAGCTATTGATTCATTGAAGCCCACAATTAATTATTTACTGAATATAAATAACTATGGCTATAAATAAATCAGGAGTAGGTGGCAAAGAGGCAGCTTTGGAAGCCCAGAGGCCTAAACTGTGCCAGAAGCTGTTTGCCAGAAGGGCCTTTTTGTGAGCAATGTTGCACAGCCATCATCAGTTTCCACAAGGAGTCCTCTGTTGCCGATTACCTGCTACTTACTGCAGGGTCATGGAGCAGAGGAGCAGGGAGGAGTAGCTCCAGAGCCATCAAAACAGCATCAGACCCCTGCCCTTGCCATCCTTCTCACCCCAGCACTTCCCACAGTCTATGTTTAACAACATTTAGAAAACAAACATTTAAAAAAAGACTTCTCAATATTAGTAGGTCAAACAGCTGTCTGTATATTAAGATTTCAACTAAAGCTACAATTGTTGTAGGATATTTAAAGTCCTCTAACCTGCTGATTAAGAAATCCTGCACATGCATCCTCAGCCATACAAGCTGGCTGGGCAACTAATCGGCAGCACATGTTGCCATATAAGGGAAGCCAAAATGAAGACTCCTCTATTCAAAGGAGAAAGAAAAAAAAACTCAAGTTATAAATATATGCTTATTTGAGGTCATTACACATTTTGGTATTTCTTTTTATAGGTTTTTCATTATACATTAACATATTTTTAAATTAGTTTTATATAAAGGTTTTTACCTACTCATGTACCAGTATTATATTTAATGACGATCAAATATAAGCAAGTAGAGAGGATACAATAATATTAAACTGATAGTTTAGAGTATGTGATCACCTGGAATAATCATGGATCTTTTAGCCTCTTAATTTTATTTGATCTTAAAAGTAATTATTCAATAGGGATTATTCAGAGACTAGAAGTAATCTCTTTTAATATAAAAACATTCTAATGATTTGTTGGTCAAATTCTACTTACTGCTCATTATGATAACTAGCAAGAGGATCCTCTGAATGAAACATTATTTCAGCCAATAACTTTCTTCCATTTTCCCTTATTGAACAATTAAGTCATAATCCATTAGGTACAGCCCCCCAAGATCATCTGTGCAGGGATTGAGGAAGGAGCTATGCTGTCCTTGAGCTGGGTATGGGAGCCAGACAGAATGAGGATAAGCAGGAGGGCTGCCAGCATGAGGCAACAGAACTTGAATGCGCTGAAAGGATGTTCACATCCAGGCACAGCCTACACTGGGGAATCTGTCTGGAGTAGGGAGAGTGAGGAGGGCAGATTAGAGCCATAAGGGGTGGTGTGATGCAGGGAGTAAGAGCCTCAGCAGAGTGAGGAGGGCCTCCTTATGGAGTGACCGCTTGATGTGAAGTGTCAGAACACAAGCAGAATAACAGTGACCACTTCTGGTGGGCATCCCACTCACGGGAATCAGAGACTGAGAGCAGTGAAGGAGCCATCCACACATGGTGTGAATAGGCATAGTGTTGTCAGAGCCCTACCTCCAAGAAGAAGGGCGACCAATGTTCCTTAAGAACAAGGCTGACTCCAGGGATGGGCCAGGGGAAATACATGACAAGCTGGAGTACTTAGGTATGTCACTGAGCAGGAAAGTGCTCAAAGAAAGATATCAAAAAGATGAGCACCATACTAAATATGAGCTCCCACCGGCCCAATCTGGAACAATTTGACCCTTAAAAAAAACAGTGACATCAATGGGTTATGGTACATTGGGTAAAACAGAAAAACATGAATCCAAAAAGTAGAAGTCTTATAAGAAATGTATACTTATGTAGTTTCAAAGCACCTACTCCCACCACAAAATATGTATTAATTTGAAAGTAGAGAGCAAAAGAGTAACTTTACAGTAGACAAACTTAACAGATGCCACTTTAACCAAGTGTACTGGGATGAATCAAAATTACATGCCACTTGATAGGATACAACAAGAGCAAAACATCATTGTCAAAGATACATATTCTGAATCTTAATCCATATAAACCTAAAATGAGAAACTTTTACAAAATAACCAACTATAATACTGAAAAATATCGAAGTCATAAAAGTCAGTAAAAGACTTAGGAAGTGGTCCAGACTGAAAGAAACTAAAGAAGTATGATAATTAAATTTAATGTGTAATTCTGCACTGTTTTTTTTTTTTTTTTTTTTTTTTAGTATAAAGAACACTATTGAAACAACAAGCAAAACTTAATAATTAGATGGTAGTAATGTTTTAGTTTTCTGAGTTGGTAGTTGTGGTGACATAGTGGAATGACATGATAGTTGTTAACCTATTAACATTCTCAGGGGTAACTTAGCATCATGTAAGCAATTTGCTATAGTGTATTTTAGTGTGTAAGCAAGTATATATCCTTTGTATAGAAGGAAAGTACTGAGTAATTTTTTCTGTGCATCAGGTACAAATAAAAATCCAACTGTTAGTGGACTACCCATGGCTCTTAGTGCACACTGATCCACACATAAATGACTTTTGAAGTTTTCACTGCACTCTTATGGGCAGTACCTATAAAATGGCTACCATAAGCTATAATTATTATTTACATAAAAAGTCTTAGTAACTCTGAAAAAAATTGGTTTTGGTAAATACAGAATTATTTAATACATAAATGCAGGGTAGCCAAGGTGTTTTATTTGGTTAAAGGAAAAAGAACAGCCATAACACAGAACAAAAAGTAAAACAAAAAAAGTTTTCAATAACTTACCTACCCAACATTCTACTATGGAATAGCACACAATAAATTTTATGGGACTATTCAAATCTTTTTTAATTAATACCTTGTTAAAGCTGCTAACTTTTAGAAATAAAGGGCTTGACCTGGGAGAAATAAATGTATAAACATAATACATGGATGATTCAAACATGCAGACACAAATAAATAAATGAGTCACAATTTCTTAATATAGGCAGGAAATGCAATAAGAATTCCATAAAGGCATGTATCTGAGTAGTATATCAGAAATTTTTTATATAGGGAATCACAGATTTATGAATGAATTATGCTCTAAATACTTATAAGCCAGTTGTTTTTAAGTTAGAATATACTTCCTAAAGAAACAAAATAACAAATGATTTGATTTTCAGACCAGAATGTAAACTTAGTGCAATCAATAATATAAATAGAACCAAATACCACATGTAATAATGTGTTTCTCTGTAAATAAGTTGATATTTTATGTGATGTAAAGGAAAATAATTCCTTCCTGCCTGCATTTCCTGAAAAGTGAATATAGAATTCCTTGCTCCACAGCCTGCTTGCCCAAACTCTGCAATCACCTATTACTTCTAATCTGGGTTTCTCAGTGTTGGGGACCCCTGTGGAAGACAGTATACAGCCACAGTTCTTCCATACTTCTGACAAGAAATATGGCATCTAAGGCTAGCTATTTATATGTCTAAGTATTAATTTCTCATTAAAAAAATACCACTTACCTTAAGTAGGGGGTTTGATATGAAAATAAGATAATGCATACATGACATCTATTATATGCCTGGCACATAATAGATGCTTTTCCTAATTTCATAACTAGGGCAATCTCACTGCCAAACCACATCCACAGCTAAAGGAGCCTGAAGCAGAGTAAATAAAATAAGCTTTACTCTTAATTATATCACAGTGAAACTTCGGATAAACAAAGGAAAAGAGATTAATAAATGAAACAATACTTTCACAGAGGTAAAAAATAATTCTCAATAATCAATAAAAGAAACCAAAAATAAAGTGGAGTTTGGCTTGATTTCAAACCTAAATATGAGACAGGTCTTTAAATTTCAGCTAAAAAAGTAGTGAAGTCATCAACTTCAAGTCAAAGATAAGGACTCAGACAACCTCTCACTAAATCTTAAAAGCAAATCTCAGCATAAAGAAAGAAAAACACTTCCTATTTGGGAAAGGGAAAGATACATTTAAAAGAACCTAGAGAATCACTCATGCCCATATTACTTAAGCCAACATCCAAATCAGAACATTAAAATTAGAAATAATCAATGTCACCACATATATATTGACATACTATATGTAGTAAATAAAAATATATAATGTACTCACCATTTCCATTAATAGATAGATTGTGAGTCTTGAAGCTATCATCAGCACTTTCCAAGGTTAGGGTGGTATGAGCTAGCAAATTATACTTTGCACCACTAGTGGTGAGAAAGAAGACATATTATAAGTAATTTTATGTTCTCTATTATGTAATATACTTATAAATGAACAAAATAACAACCTGATTTAAAAAATGGGCAAAGGACTTAAACAGACATTTCTCCAAAGATGAGAACACCAAAAAGCCATATTCAACATCAACAGTCCTTTGAATACAAATCAAACCACAATAAGACATCACATCATACCCGTTATGATGGCAATTAGTAAACACAACAACAGATGCAGAAAGTAAGGAATGTTGGCTAGGATGCAGAGAAACTGGAACCTTTGCACATTACTGACTCTGACTCTCCCTGTTTCCTCATTCTCCATTTTATAATGCCTGGTCACCTCTACACAAATTAAAGTGGGGCACAATTCTTGCTGAATTCTTTCTCTCAATTGCAATAGCATATCCTGATTAAAATCTGTACTTACCCCTTTAACTAATGCCCAGCTTTGTTTTATCTTTTACAAAATGAATCTCCTTCTAGTTCAAACATGACTTCAAAGATTTGGAATTCCTATCTATAGTATGGGAGAATGGATGACTTTATTACTAATTCCATTTTTATCACTATAGCCACTTCTATGCTACTTAAGCTAAAAGAGCATTCTTGCCAAAACATCTAGGAATTTTGGTGACAAATTTCATATCCTGGCATTTTGTGGTGATAAGAAGATAATTTTTTTTGAATAACAACTTTATTTTCTGTACTAATTTAAATTCATTTGTGACTTTTCTTGGTTTTTATTGACTAAAACAGTAAAATATCCAAACATGAAAGAGTATATTAAAAGAGAAGAGAAACAAAGAAAAAAATGTGAATAAACTTTAAGAGACTGATGTCTGATGGGAATTTTTTTAATTGTGCCAGGTGATACATTTCATAAACCTCCTTTGTCTCTTACTAAATCTTTAATGAAATCTTTATAACAAAATAAGCATAAAATTAATAGCCACACAATGTATGCATGTATTTTTTTTTAAACAAAGACCCAGCCCATAGAATGTTCCCCACCGGGAGAATGTCTCTTGGTTTTTAATGTACAATCATTACTAAAGACTAGAAATATCTCTCAATACACAATGTTTTAGGTAAAAATTTATATAGGAAAATTTATGTTTCTGTCTCCAAATCTCAACTTGACATTTTAAACAAAACAATGCATGAGTAAATTTCAAGTCACATTTAACAATCAGTATAATGTCAGACTTACATTGTAGACTCCTGGAAAAGTTTACTAAGTATCAACAAATCTCCACTACTGCTAGAACTAAGAGAGGTATTAGTCTCACACTTAATGTGGGCCACTTTGAATGCTCTACAGAGCTATTCAAAAATAGCTTTTATTTTTGTCTACTATCTATACAATGAGTCTATCAAAGTTGAGGAATTATTAGATGAAACTGTGGAGAAAGAATTAGTGTAATTAAGACCAGCAATTACAATGGAAGAGCTATTATATAAAAACCTGTCTATTAATAATCACATGAGTTTTATGGATTTTATTCTGTGTGAGATATAAACCAAATGGTGAGTTTTGATCAGAAGAATGTGTTATAGTCTGCTTTGTACCATAATTAAACGATTACTCTGACTTCTGTGTTGAGAACAGACTACAGGGGCCAAAAGTGAAAACAAAGACTTCAACTAGAAAGCTCTTCCAACTGGCCAGGCAAGGCTAGAATTGGATGGTAGTGATACAGTGGTAGGAAGTGGTAATGTTCTTGATAAATTCTCAATGTTGACTCAATGGGAACATTAATTGTGGAAGAAAGGAAAAGAATCAAGAACATTTCTGAGTCTAAGTCCAAACAATTAGAAAAGTGGAACTGTTGTTGTTATGGTTTGGATCTGGAATGTCCCCTAAAGGCTCATGTATTGAAGACTTAGTACCCAATGCAGCAATATTTGGAGGTGGGCTTGTGTGAAGTGACTGGATCATGAGGGTTCTAACTACATCAATGGATTATCCAATTGATGGGTCACCTGTGAATGGACTACTGGGAGGTGGTAGAAACCGTAGGAGGTAGGGCCTAGTTAGAGCAGTAGGCTACTGGTGGTTGTGACCTAGAAAGGTCTATCTTGTCCCTGGCTACTTTTTCTCTTTCTTTCTGCTTCCTAGCCACCATGAAGTGGAGCAGCTTTTCATTGACATACCTTCTACGATGTTCTGCCTCACCACAATCCACCATCAATTGAATCCTCTAAAACTGCGAGCCAAAATAAACTTTTCTGCCTTACAGACACATTTCTTAGGCATTTTGTCACAGGATGGAAGGCTAAAACAGTTATTTACTAGAATGAGGAAGAAAGAGAGGAACAGATATGGAAAGTAAGAATTTAATTTTGGACAAGCAAGTTTAATTGCTTCAAATATCTAGATTTATTATTGGGTAAACAGTTAGGGTACAGCCTGGTGACAGTGGAGGAAAAAGTATTGGATATATAAATTTGGGAATTACCAGTATGTAGATGAAATTTAATCAAAGTTATAGAGTCCTGTGAAGTCCAATGGCCAAATACTCCATCATCTCAGATTAAGCCGAAAAGCAAGAGGCGAGAGGAAAGGAACAGTCACCGTGGTAGAAGAAAAAAACCAAGAAATCAGTATCCTAGAAGGCGAAGAAAAAACTATTTTATGGAGAATGATTAATTTTGTTATTAGTCTGAAGGTCCAGGAAGAAGAACACCAATAATTGATCATCAGATGTGGTCACATACAGATAACTGTTGACCTTGACAAGAGTAGCAATTTCTGCAAGATAGGATGAAAGTATCACAATAGAAATCATTGAAACAGTCTGAAAGAGAATGGGAAGAGAGGAAGTGGAGATATAAATATAAAAAGCTCTTTCCTATAAAGGACAGCTATGGAATGGGAGGTGTTTATGTGTGTGGGAATGATGCAATAGAAGAAAAGCTAATAATATAGGAGAAAGGGGAGCCAGCTCTGACTAAGGGAGAGGATGGAATCTAGTTCACAAGCAGATGGGCCTAGATACAAAGGCAGTTCACAAGGAAGGAAACAAAACAGACACAGATGCAGGTGGATGGAGGGAATTTGAGTTGTTTTCTGATTACTTCAGAAATATCTCTGATATATGAAACAAAGTCATCAGGTGTGAATGAGGCATAAAAAGGGGATATCTAAAGTTAGCAAAGACAGAAATTATGTGAAATAACGTAAAAAGAGGTAAAGTGGGAGATATGAAAACCTAGTAGAACTGTTCAGTCATATACTGAGAACCATCTATCTAGAGTGAACAAAGCAGAGTGACTGTTTTTCTCCAGCTTCTTCATTTATACCTCATAAGTGTAGGTACACTGCAAAGATGCTAAGGAGAATGTAACCAAGGTTGAAGTCCTTCTAAGGTACGGTACGTATGACAAAAGGAAAGATATGCTGGGAAAGAATAAAATAGTAAATCTTGAAGTCTAAACTAAGCTGGAGCAAGAATACTGAATGAAAGAACCTGGAAGATGTGGTAAAGACTGAAAAACCTAGTATAAAGATTTTAGAGAGCATGTAATTATTAGTAATGACAAGACCAAGGAAACAATCATGGGATAGATGCTGAAAAGGACAGGATCAATGAAGGCAAGAAGGTCATGAAACTAAGAGATCAAGTTACTAAACAGGGTGTCTACAAGTATACAAAGAAATTTTAAGAGTGACACTGTAATTTATTCTCATTGATCACCAAAAACACTTGAGTAGTCTTCATTTTAAGAACAGTAATTTCAATACACAGTAGAACATAAAATATTGCTATTAGTGTGCACTGGAAGAAAACTTATAAACTGTGCATCTGAACTTGGAACACTGTAGAAGTGGCATGTTTAGGGAACAATTTGTGTGGCAGAATAGGCTAAAGTTATGTAATGACCAAATTACATGTTTAAATTGTTTCTCAGGCCTTAAGTGATGATTGTGACTGGGAATTTTCTTCCTCAACTACTTTAACATAAATATGCAAGACATTAACCTCTATTTCCCATGAATGCTACAGGTGAAAAGAACTATACAAAAAAGTTACTGACATCCTCCTAAGAATGGTAAAATTAAGATATAACCAACAAACAGATAATATGGCCATTAAAATGATTAAAGACTCTAGAATAACTTTGGAGAAAACAGTATAATTAGCAATGTCTAAATATCTCCCAAAGCTAGGCATTTAAAAACCTGGGAGGAAAATACCACCTCAAAATTTCAGAAGGTTTTAATTTAAGTGGTTGAATATAAGGAACATTTTTTCTCTTCTTGATTCTATTTCTCAAATTTATATCACTTTTCTAATTAAAATAACTAATGTGGTTAAATGATACTACAATTAAAACCATCCCTAAGAATCAATTACATGCAAAGTACTATAATACTACATCTACATATATTAAATTTAAGGCACTTTGACAACTAATATCTTTTTTAATATTCAAAACAATTACCTTGGGTAGGTAGGGCAGATATTTCAGCCTATATTTTCAAATGGAAAAAATGAAGTTCAGAGAATTTAACTAACTTGCCTGTAGCTAACAAGAAGGCCCTACTATACCATACTACTTTCATGCTTCATTAATCGTTTAAAAAACCTTTTCAATTAAAACAAATACAAGGGCTATTAATGCGACTCAGTGGTACAGTACTTGTGTAGCATGCACAAGGCCCAGGGTGTGATGCCCAACACCACCAAAAACAAACAAACAAAAAACAAAACTAAATATATAGTACATAGTGACATTTTACTCCAAGAATTTTGAGTGTAAGGGCCTCGAGTTAACCTCTGAATACAATGTACCAACTGACATAATTGCAGAATAATCATTTCTAAATGATTAAACAATTATATGCAGAAGTAAATAAGTCTTTACTCATATTTTAAAACTGCATTATCTTTCACAACCTCAAATATTTAATAATCTTGCTCCTAAAACATAAATAATCTATATATCCAGACAAGGATTAGGATAATTGTTTTGTAACTCCTGTGTAATTTAAAATGTAATATTGTGCCTTATTTTTAAATATTTTAATACAACATTTGTACAGTAAAATATCACACTTGATTTTACCAGTTTTCACAAAATTATATTTTAAAAGGTATATGATTATTCAGGTGAGAATAATGTACTAAATAGTTAAAGGAACATGAAATAGATAATTCAGCTATTAGAGGAAATGGCAAAGTTGAATTAAAGGAATTTCAGTAAGCTAAATTCCATAAATAAAATGAATAAATGAATCACATCAGGGAGCATACTAAAAATTACCAAAAATGTTCACTGTCTTCTTTCAGATCCAACAATACTTTATGATGATATTTCAAGTTACTTCATTTTTAAACCATGACTAATTACAATGCCATTGCTTCCAAAACCAACAATGACTTCACTTTTAAAACATTCTTGTCAGGATAACATTTTCTTTCTAAAACATTACACTCATTCCTTTTAGCCAACCCTAATATTGAGTTCCCAAAAGTTTAATCAGCTACATTTTTAACTGAATGGGCCAACAATTATAACATGAGGGGGGTGATGTGAAAAACAACTATTTTAAACTGTAGTCTGAAATAATGCCCTTTTATCAAGAAAAATAGCTATATTTGGTCACATGTCATATTACCAGGAAAGATATACATTGTTTTATATGTGTTCATTTTGGTTTAAAATTAGAATCTACAGAAGTCTTCAGAGTGAACTAGATCACACCTCTAGAGCAAAAAAATTAATCATTTTATGCATTTTGATTACTAATGTTATTCTCAAAACTCCTGTCACGGTGCTAAAGTGGACAGTTAAGGAAGTATCAGGTAAAAATAGGGGAGGGGAGGGAAAGGGGGATAGGAAGGGCAGCAGAATAAAATAGACATTATTATTGCTGTATGTATATAGGTGACTGTATAACCAATGTGATTCTGCAACCTGTACAATCAGAAAAATTAGAAATTATACCCCATTTGATTCAAATGTATGAATTGTCAAGATCATTGTACTGCCATGTGTAGCTAATAAAAAAAAAGAACATTAAGATGTTGGCTTATGAAATAAAATGTTGGCTGACCAAGCTCTTTAAAAAAAAATAGTCCTTGTATAACCTAGTATACTCTGGATTCACCAGAAGAGAAGAGAATGCTGGTATTAGGAGCACATAATATGGTGAAGTGTTATACAAGGTATTATTGTATGTTTTGACCAACTATAATGGGACAAAATAAGCAAATGGCAAAGTTGCATGAGAAATGTTCATAAAGAAAATTAGTATTTGAATTCTGGGACAAACCAAGTAGAATGACAAATGTGACTAGCAGAGTGAACACTTATAGAAATACATGCCTATCCCTATGAAAAAGAATTTAAGACAAAATAATGTTATTCCTCCAACTACCTCTAGGCTTCAAAGAGAAATACAGGTTAAATATAGGTTCTAATATAATTTAGAATATACTTAGCTAAATATAGGTTCNTTTGTTTTTTTTTTTTTTTTTTTGTTTTTTTGTTTTTTTGTACTAGGGGCACTTAACTACTGAGCCACATCTCCAGTGTTTTTTCATTTTGAGACAGGGTCACATTAAGTTGCTGACTGTCTCCCTAAGCAGCTGAGGCTAGCTTTGAACCTGCAATCCTCCTTCTTAGGCCTCCCAAGCCACTGGAATTACAAGCATGCACCACCTCACCCAGAAACCTGTTTGGATTCTGATTTGAACAAACAAATCACAAGAGGGCATTTTAAGAATGGTACAATTTGAATATAGGCTATATATTAGTTATATTAAAGATATTTTTTATTTCATTTCATGTAGTAGTGATAATGTAAGTTTATTAAAATGTGATAAAAAAATTTAAGGTCTGTGAGAATAAATCAGGCTATACATACAGAAATCCAATTAGTAGACTTAAATGTAGCAAAAAATGGACAGACACACAATCCCTTCTCAAGAAAAACATTTCATCTTTCTGGTAGATATTGGAATTCCAAACTATTAAAATACTGTGTCAATGACTTCCTACCTTCAAAGGAAAATACTACACTTAACTCAGCTGGGTAAATGTCAGACAACTAAGTTTTGTTTCAGGATGCTTTTCCATTCAAAACGTAAACACATACTCCATATATTATACTTTGAAATATCACAAATGTATATTATGTTACCATAAAAACTGTATTAGAAAACTTACACAGTAGTAGAATTGAAGAACAAACATGTTTCATGATTCTCTTCCTGAAGCACTGAATTTATTTTCTTTCCTGTAGCTTTACTTATAGATGTCTTAAGTTTCTTAGCTAGCTTTTTTGGTGTATTGGTTATGGAAGATTCTTCTGTACAGCAACTATACATTTCCACCTTTATCTGAAAGTCTGGTCCTGCTTCATTACTATAAACAAAGGCATTCATGTTAGAAATTTAATTCAGTAGAAAATAAAATTACAACGTCCTTTGATGTTTCCATAACATTCAAAAACAGCATTTACAATGTAATGAGACAGAATCTTCCTGTTTATTTAGTATCTAAATGGTCTAAGCATGTCACTACAACTTTCAGAGCTATCAGCTTCTAAAGTAAGACAAACTTAACTCAGTAAAACAAATGTATAAAGGCATATTACTTTAAAAGAATAAAATGCTATGGTCATTCTGTTCCACTGCTATTTGTCCTTTTCTGGCCTTTAATACCGCTGTTTTTAAGGTATTTAAATTATATGTATAACTTCTTGATATGACTGTTCCCCAAAAACAAAATCTGCTGAACCTTTAGTTTCTTTCTTTTTAAAAAATTATGACTCCATTTATATAAAATGTCCAGAAGGCAAAATTATAAACACAGAAAGATCAGTGGTTGCCTTGGGAATAGAGGGTAATGGGGATTGACTACACACAGGTTTAAGGTAATGTTTGGGGTGATGGCGATATTCTAAAACTGAATTTGAACATTTAGTTTTCATTTCTTCTTCATAGTCACTTAGTCCCCTTACCACTGGGTATCCCATCCCCATTTCTGTAACCTAATAACTATAAACAACATTTCACTTTTTGGTTATATAGGAGAGAAAAATGTCACAAAGTTAACAGAAATGATAACACGTTCAGGCATGAATTCCTTGGGATGTGCTGTCTTGGTGATCTTTGTATTCTTAACCCAGCCTTGTGCCTGGAACTAGAAGGTGCTCAGTACACATTTATTAAACTCATATGAAGAAATTCTGCAATTTGAGCAAATACTAAGATTGGCTTTGCCTATTTTCAGACACAATGAACTACCTTTAGCATAAAATATTGTGGTGGTGTTACTAACAATAAAATAACTTAAGACTGCAAAAGAGGTCTGTCAGCAACAGATGTTGCCTGCAGACAGAAGGTCTATCGGTCTCAAAGATTTTAGAAATGCAACATGAACTTTTTAAATGGCCAATCTATAGTTTGGATAAATCCAAGAAACAACTTCCAGATATTTTTATAGTTTATTATTTGGCAGCTTCTAAACATACAGTATTCCTGGTAATGACTAACAAATGTCAATATTTAGAGGAAAACCAGAGCTTCATAAATATTGAATACTTATTAAAAACAATCATCATAACCAAAAGCACATTTTTAAACATTTAGAACATTTGTCAGCAGTTATTTTTAGAACAATTTTAAATATTTACAGAATTTTTAAAAAATTATAAATCATGTGTTTTCTTCCCAAGTAATTCATATTGTTCTTGAACCCTTGAAAAACAGTCTGAGTTTTGGCTTTGTGGTAAAAATAAACAATAGCAAAGTGATGTGAAGAAAAGAGTCCCATTAACAGGATAATTTTGTCAGAAAAAAAATTTCTTAACAATAGTTGATAATGGAAATCAATATATTTAGATAACTAGGGAAAAAAATTTAGCCTCAATTATCTAAGTATTAGGGGTTGTTTGGGAGGAGAGGGACCCTAAATAAATTCCTTTGGTTTAATACAGCTTATAAAAAGACCTGCGTTACTACTAATAACTCAGAACAATACATTTTATTTTTCTGCACTCTACAATTACTTCAGGACACTGGACCAGAAGCCACAAAATATGGTTTGCCGTAGTCTTTCTAATGTTAGATCTGAGTGGCAAAACTAGTCCTCTGAATTCTCAACTGAAGCTCTACAGCTGAAAATGGCAGAAACCATGTATATTGATTTTATCTTAATAGTTCAGTAGATATTAACATTAATATATGAAGATAGAATCTTTGAAAGCCTAAAAGAAACACAAATCCCATACTAATTTAGGCCAATTTGAAAGACGGCAGGAAAAACTTATGTTGGTTAAAAATTATTTCTATAGCTACCTGATGTGTTCTTTCTGGTTCTGTATTATGACCACAATAAAAAGAGCCTGTAAAAGAGCAGGGGCAATAAAAACAGCCCTGAGGATCATCCATTTTTTTTTATTGTTTGGGAGTATATGAAAGAAGCGCACCATAAGAAAAAGAACACCCCCAAATTTACCAAAGTGGTTTTTCTTATGATTCATATTTCAGGAATATCTTATAAATGAATCTGTTTTACTGTTTTTTGTATTTCTGTAATTAAATTTCTTATTGAGATAGAAGAGTCTGTTTTATGTTCAAATTCACTCTATATCAAACAATACTAAGTGAAATTCCATTCTAGTCATAGTTTAGTCAATAATGGAAATATATTTACTATAAAATGTTTTAAAATTTATCATATCCAATGAGTCAAATATTCACTGCTAATATTCATTATAAGATTTCCATTTTATTTTACATCATAAATTTGCATATGAAAAAATGGCCTCATTTTGAATAAAGTAAGACTACAATAACCCAATAAATAGACCTTCATCCAAAGGCTCCCAAACTAAAATTCTTTAAGAAAACAAACAAACAAACAAACCCAGAAAGAAAAAAATCTTCATAGATACTTTCATTCTTTGAAGATTAAAGATACTTACAATATTGTTACATTTTCAAAACATATATCTGTGATTGTTTTATCCACAATCACCATGTCAGTATCAAAAACTTCAGCTCCCATTTTGAATAAACAAAAAATGGCATAGCGCTGTGATCCTATAGAAGACAACATTTTAAGCAGCAATACATACAAGAAATATTAACATTGTCTTAAAATCATCTTGAAAATGAAAAGTATCAGCTTAAATATTTGTTAATATATTCTAATTTTCATACATTGTATATTGTAACCTTTAACCTTTTTAATAGCTATTCTGTCAGTATACAGTAATACCTTACTCAACTAACAAACATCTTTAAACCAAAGAGTATTAAAAAATTAAGTTAAACATAAAGAACTCTAAAGGACTATCAGCAGGCTAAAGAAACAACCAAAATCATGAACTTTATTACCAGAAAACTCTTAACTCTTAATTAATAACGAATTTATTGTTATGTATACGCTATCACTTCTGTCATTTTGGTCTCCAAGTTTATTTAAGAAAAAAATGTTTTTTATTAGAAGAGGTTAAGAGTAGACACATTAACAACAGCAAAACATTTTCCACTAAACTAAAAGCAAGGGAGGAAACCACAAAAAATAAATAAATTAAAAGTAGACATGGGAACACAAAAGACATAGCTGCTGGGCCTTTTAATTTGGTGATGTTATAAAGTATTAGGTGATTAAAGGGCTAAATCCTCATTATTGAGAAACCAGCTCTTTAGAAAAACTTATTCTCTATAGAAATCAGATTTACTTAATTCCCACATGCATTCCTTTGAAAAATAAATTATATTTCCTAATTGAATAACAAACACTAAACTGATTTTAAATTCTTCATATAAAACTAATTATGCTCAATATGATTCAGTTTTTCAAGTATGAGGAACAAAGCCATCACAATAGACAAAAAGATAAAGGATTATCACATCTTTTCTCTTTGCCTCTAACAACAAGAAATCATTTGAGGTTAATTTCCATGACCTAAGCAATACGAAGATTTGTGAAGACCATATAAAGTCATAAAATGCTGAAGAAGAAAAAACATTAGATCAAGCTAAAAATCTTCCTTTACTACATCCTGTTAAATAATCTGAAGTAACAAAATAAAGCAGAAAAGATCTCCTGGATTCTAGTCAAAGAAATGTTGCCTTTACCTTTATTCTGTGAACATTTTTTTTTTTTAGTTCCATATTTTCCTTCCTGTCTCACCACCCTGAACCCATTAGTTACTATCCTTGCACAGGTTCTGATAAACAACTAAATATTACATTTGCTGTGCATCATATCTTAATTAGTAAAAAGGAACAACATATTTATATCAAAAATCAGAAAACAGTTCAACAAGATTCTGGTTATTCTGTCAAATGACGTCAATTTATTTATATACTAAAGGTAACTTCTCAATTACAAATTAAAATCTTACATACGTTCTTTGCTGCTGAAGTGATCAGAGTCTTTCCACATTAGTGGTATTCGAACATCTACAAATAAGGTGGAAAATGACAAGTAATAATTCAGTAAGTTTTATTTATTACAGTGACCTGAACTTCTGAATTCTATGACAGATTCTGACCACTGAAACCAAAATGAAATGTATTATTTAACAGCAAATTTTCTAGTTACTTTTTATGATTTGTACATGGACTAATTATTTACACGCTTATTTATTTATTTTTGTGGTACTAGAAATTGAATTCAAGGGTGCCCTACCACTGAGCCATATTCCTAAACCTTTTTATTTTGAGATGGGGTCTTGCCTAGGCTGGCCCTGAACTTGCAATCCTACTGCTTTAGGCTCCACAGTCTCTGGAATTAGAAGTGTGTGCTATTATATGCCCAGCCGAGTTTGTACTCTTAAAAGCTATTTTATATGTGTGAAACTCTGAAGCATGTGAGGTGAAAATAGAAACATTCTTATAAGAATAATTGTTCTGGCTCTACATATATGCCCTTTTCTTCCTCACTGATTTATGATGTTATATTTATTAGATATGCCATTCTGAACAAATGTTGCCAGGCTATCCACTTTATGGATTCAATTAAATCATTTATCAATTACTAAATGTCCTAAAATCAATACCATAATATTATAACTATTGTTCCTTTATATTCTACTTCAGAAATAGGTTTTTTTGGAAGCATTTTATGCTAATTTCATTATATGAATTTTCTTCCCAAGTGTTTCATTAGTACTATATTCTATTATCCATATTAACTTGGAAAACTAAAAACTTAATAACAGTTTGTCTTTACATACAGTAGTATATTTACTGTTACATTTTAACAAAGGTTATCATTATATATTTAATGGTTTTGTTTTTTGTTATTTTCATTGTAAAGTAGATCTTTTTTGCCATTATATTTTTTAGTCAGCTATTTCTGGTTTTGAGATAAATTGCCATTTTTTTATATTTATCTTAAATCCAGCCACTTTTTACTGAATTATTAATTCAAATAGTGTTTCAGTAAATTCCCTTAGGTTTTTTAGGTCTGCAATCCATTATCTTCAAATATTCAATTTGTCTATTCATTTTCAATAGTTTCATCTTTTATTATTTTAGCCAGAATTTCCAAAATGGTGTTAAATTATATTGACATAATAGACATTGTTATTTTGTTCTTGATTTTAATGGGAATGATTTTATTATTTTATAATTATTATTTAGCTAATGTCCTGTCAAAGAGCCCACTCTTGCTTGACCACAGTTGCTGACTCATTTCATTTCATAACTGTTCTTGTTCGCAGCTGTTCTTACTCTGTTTGGGTAGGATTAACTATTTACACTATCATGGAAAGAACATGGACCCTGACTTCCTTTGCTGTATACCCATAGCCTGTGGGTCAATCTCGCCCTTTCCCAGGCCTATCTATGTAAGCTCCTTAAGGTAGACATTTCTTATCGATTTCCTAGGTGGTCATGTACTGTTGAGACAACAAAAAATGTATAACACATTAACTATGTTTCCTAATTCAGCTCCACTGAAGGAAGTTCCTTCCAGATTCTTGCAATGGTTGACTCCATTTTAATTTAGACTATTCTTACCTTTGTTTTTCTTAAGTCTTCATAGAAATTTAGTTAATAAACCAAGAGAGTCAAATTAGGATAGTTAACTTAAAAGTATCAGATCCTTGAAGTCTATTAAAGATATTTTCTAAAGGAAAAATTGAGATACTAGAAAATTGATTTGGTTTAGTCATTGAACGAGTAGTTAGTAAAAAAGGTGAGACAATTACCACAGTGTTATTATTTGGTGCTCGGCAGAAAGAATCAGGATAAGCCTATTATTCTTTTTACATTTATAGAGATCTGGCCAGTGAGTGGTGAAGTGAAAATGGAAAATCCAGTTGTCTCCTGACTATGAAAGTAATCTCAGAAACATTATGAAACTTTGCTGCAAATTTATTTTGGCCAAAATAAAAGTCACATTTTCATGCCCATGGCAAGAGAAAATGGAATTACAAAGGTGAATTTGTTTTTTAGTTCATTGTTTTTATAAATATACATACAAGACGTAATTTAGTCTAGGTTAAGATAAAATTACCTATATATTCCATCTCTTGAGAGTTTTGGTTCTTTAATTTAATTTAAAATTATCTTTTGAAAGAAGGAACACATGCATAAATAAGTTCAGATATGTGAATGTCTGTAGTCATGAAGGTTTTGTTCTTTTATTTTAAATGCTTTAATTTAGTCTCCCTTCTAAATATATAGTTAATTCTAATATCATGAATTGCAGCAGTCTATGAAATGACAATAAATGTTGAATCTATCATGGAATTTGAATGTTCAATAGCAATTTAATATATCTCATTTTTATAGTGAATAGTGCCATATTAGAAGCGAAACAAGGATTATGATTTAAGTATTTATAGAAAATCCCCTTCAAACATCTATCATATTTATTAAGATTAAAATGTTTAAACTTAGAGTACTATTATATAATTGTAATGTTTGGCAGCTAAAGGATACAAGGAGATATAAAACATGTTTCATGTCAGTCTTACAATCTGAAAGATGACAACATGAATATAAATAACTATAAAACAAGCAACAGATTTCTCAATATAGTTTAATTCTTTTTTTGAAAATTTTTTTGCTTAGCTGCTGGAAATTTCTGATTTTAGCCAAAAATGTCCTAAATAAAGTGCAGGTCTTTTCTTCCTGGATGATAATGTCTGTTTAGCCATAAAGTGAGTGGTGAAGCTGGAAATGGAAAACAGTTCTTTAAGTGGCAGGGGCTGAAACGTAGCAGCAGACTCCCTAATACAATGCTTTTGGCCAAGGAAATAAACCAGTTATTTCTTAAGGACTGATAGAGGTCCTATTGTTTCCAAAATGTACTGATGAGATAATATTTGTAAAAGTGCATTTTCTTAACAGTATACACATGAGTCAGTCATGTATTCACTTAATCTGAGGCATCTCCATTGTCTTACAGTTTCCTTAACACTTGGAGAAACTGAGACTACACAGCATAAGTGCCATCTAGTGGTAAAAGGTCTCTTAACTGCATTTAACTCAAAGGAAACATTTCTAACAGGGGAGGGTTTGTAGTTGAACAAATATGTTGAAGAAAATTTAATTATTTCACAAGTCAATTAGGTGTCTGCCACGTAGTGTGTGTCAAAAACAGGAGAAATGTCTGCTTAAAGCAAATGGCTTCTGTATAGGAGTAATGGAAGATGTGGCTAAGAAAAAGAAGTGGGTCAGAAAGGAAAACAGGGAAAAGTTTGGTCTTCATCCTACAGGCAACAAGAGTCATCCATTCAATGAATTTCACTGAGCAATTTCTATGCACCAAGCACTATACCAGTTAGCTTATGAGTATAAAATGATAAACAAAATAAACAGTTCCAACCCCATGAAACTCTTGGTTTAGACAATCATTAAAACAGAAAAGGAATGGTATCAATCAATTTGAGTTTGCAGCCCAGCTCTGCCACTTACAGCAAGTCACTTAACCTCTGAATCTATAGAAAATGAGAATAATTATCCTACCTATTTTACAAGGCTGCCCCAAGGAGAAAAGTGTACAATATATGTAATATATGAGACTTTTTTGAGGCGGAGAGTGTCTTTCATTCTTTCTTCTTCTTCTTTTATGTGTGTGTGTGTGTGTGTGTATACTTTCGCACTGTTAGGATGGAAGCCAGGGCTTCCTTGCACATGTCAGGCAAGTACTGTACCTCTCAATTACATCCCCAGACCAGCTCCTGAAACATTTTTTTTTCCCACACAGTAAAGTTCTATTCAAATGTAGAGCATAATGATTAAAATAGATTTATATCAAATATTCAGATAACATGTATGAAAAGTAAAATGAAGAGACTGGAAATCGAGAATAAAAACTCATCAACTCTAGTTATTTAATACAATGTATTCAGCAATATAAATATAGCATACCTGATATGGCAACCTTTCCTTTGCAAGCTGTTCTTTCTTTACTTTCAGAATTCATATCACTGTCAAAAGAAAAATTCTAATAAACAAAAAAACTTTTCTAATAAGCAACTGTTTCAAAAAACCTTTTAAAAATGCCTAAATATTAAAATACATACCTATGAATAATCACTTTGTTAATGTAAACTATTTGACTGAAACTTCTTCAAGATATTTAGTCAACAACTAACAGAGAAATAGATAGAACCATTCTCTTTTTCATATAAACTTTGTATTCCTTGATGATTGTATACTGGTCTCTTTAAAATGAAACTCTTTTGTTGCATTTGTAAATGAGATAAACAATATTTGTCCAGGTCCCCATTACCTGGAAATGACTATTCCATAAATTACATTTCTAGCTTACTAAGTATAGTGGCTTGAAAAAGTTAACATACTTCTCAATCACATGATGTGCTACTCAAAAGAATACCTCGCTCATCTTTACAGAATCTGAAAAATATCCAGAAATTACTCTGTGCTATGTTTATATGCAGTCAATATCATATTTTATTTCTTCTAAATGTCAAAGAACCAAGTATATACTAGGGCAAATAATAAATTGAAAAAGGAAGACGATAACTCTATAGAGAGAATAAAATGTGGAGAGAAAAGTCTGACTATGCCAATAGAAAAAAGTTTCAAAGAATATTCTGGGAATATAAGACATTTGCAAATATAATTAAGAATATACTATCATAAAAAAACCTTCAAAATCGATAATAGTTAACTCCTACTAGATCATAACAACTCCCAATCCTTAAATATTTCCCCAATATCCTTTTCCCTAATAACCTGCATTTACAGATTAGTATTCCATTTATTTTTTTTTTAAGTAGGAGAGTTTTATTGAGAAAGTATTCCATTTCTAAGGCAATACTTCTAAGAGTATTTTTGTATTATTTTTGTCCCTGTTCAACTTGATTGTCAATTAACTGTCAGCTAATAAGGTAATTCAAATATATGATGAAAACAGTATTCCATTTGAATACTGTTTGATTCTAAGAGTTTCTGGGAAAAAATTGGGTAGGAATTTGAAGTGGAAAGTTATTTAATTTTTAGAAGAGGATCACACAACTCATTGCCCTCAGCAGGCTTATTAAAAGGACTATCTATTCATATCATGCATCCAATTTGTAGATAAAATATATCATTTTACTTTTTTACTCCCTTTATGGATTAAACATAAAAGTATCAGAGTTGGCATATAGTCCAAATGAGCTAAAATAATATACTGACATGTTTTAAGTTGTTAAGTTTACATGGGACATTTATAGAATCATACCCTATGTATGATTAAAATAATATAGTAGATTTAAAGTCATATATTCTCAGAATCCCATCTAATTACTTTATGCTCATGCCTGATATTTTGGGAATTTATGTAGTTAAAAATATCAGTACTCTATTTCAAAATAATGTTTCTTTGAATCACAAATTTAAAAGTCGAGTTTGACATTAAAATGTGTTAAAGAATATCATGCTTATTGCTTCATCATGTGGTGAAAAGTTCATCTGAGGAGTTCATTATATATTTTAGAGAAATAACATACTAAAAGGACCACTAGGAATCAAAACACAAATCTCAGTGTCCTCAAACTGGTACAAAAATGCTATACAAATATGGTTGTCTGGCATTTGTAAGCAATAACTTTAAAAGTCAGCTTTTATATGAGCAATACATAATAAAAATTCTTAAAATATTTATTTCAGTGAAAAAATGCAAGGAAGCTCTAAAATGGTGGTACCTAAAGTTTATGGAGTAGGTCTATATTTTGCCGGAGTTGAGATCCATTAGGCATTATTAAATTGGATTACATTTGAGGCTTTGGCAGGCATGTGAAATTCTGAAATACTACAACCACCAAAAAGAAAACTTGCTGAATATTTACAAGAAGAAAAATTCCCTCTCCAAACTACCCAACCACCTGGCAGAGTACAGCTTTCTTCCCTGCAATTATAAATTATTTGCATAGGCATTTCCAGGAGCATTCACAGCAAACATATTATACACAAATATAATCAAACTATAATATTAATCAAATTAACCATATAATCTTACAGAATAATTTTCTGGATTTAAAAAATATGAGAGGAGGAGAACTCAGCCTCAATTTTCTGAAGCTTAACTTTATTTTCAATTCAAATAATTCCCCAAACTGTTATTAAGGGCTCTAAAAGGTGATATTTTTCTAATTAATCCAAATTCACAATAAAATTGTTAAACATTATCTGTTTAATAATGTGCCGCTGCAGTTCAGTTTGCTACAGTTAAATAAATACTTGTTAGAAAATCTGCAATGTTAATGCCAATCCTGAATTCTATGATTAGAGAGCCAGCCTGAGGAAAAAGCAAATAACCACAAATTACTAAAAGAATTCACAAATAAATAATAGTGTGCTTTATTCATATGAACCTAGTTTGAGGCATGATTTTGGTGAGGCCTGTAAATGCTAACTTATAAGATCAACATATAAAAGACAAATTTTTAACTGTATTTTATTACTTATATTTCTGCCTGTAGGTAAATAAAATGACCAAAAGAGGGTGCCAATCTGCCACTTTGTTGCTCAAATATCTGTGTTAAAATTGACTGAGTAAATACAGATTATCCTACTTATTGTTACATAAGGGAATTTAAAATTAACAAGTTATAATGAGAAATAGCACAATGATAAAAGTATTTTACATTTTCATAATTTAATACTTAAAGAATTCTAAATGGTATTCTATTATTTGAAAAGAGGTCATAAAATCCTTCACTTTTTATACAAGTAAGTGAAAACAGAAAACAGAAATCTTAGCATGGAATTTTAACCTTTCTTAAAACCATGTGGTATAAATTAATAGCTTCAGAAATATCTTAAATTCTACTCCAAATGTGATATGTTTTAAAACAATAATGTTTGCAAATGCATGTTTCATTATAGAACTACTAACATAATTTTTAACTTCCAATCTACACTTTTTAATTTATAGTACAAAAGCAATAAACTAGGAAACTGAAGTATAAAAACCAAGTACAGTCATCTCATAAAACTTGCAAGATTATTTTGGCATTATTCAAAACATCACAATTATGTTGAACGACACACATAATTAAGTCCTATAAATGACTCTAATTAGCATTTTTTTAAAGATAGACACAATATCTTTATTTATTTATTTTTATATGGTGCTGAGGATCAAACCCAGTGCCTCACATGTGCGAGGCAAGTGCTCTAATGCTGAGCTATCCCCAGCCCCTAATTAGCATTATTTTTACAAAGCCAAATAAAGCATTTCAGAATTTAAGTCAACAAGAGATGGATTGGGTGGGGTAGGGGAGATGGATGGATAGATGATATTGCTAAAATGTAAGATCTGTGAGTATAGGGGGATTTTTCGGTCCATCTATTTTTTTTTTTTTTGCTGTGTAACAAAATATCTGTTCTACAGCTCAGTGCTTTCTATGGCACTAGTGAATGAGTACTACTGTTGAATAAACTGAAATAAGGATATGGTCATTTTGATGGAACAAACAGTAGGATCTGGACTCAAGCCTTAGGTTTGGATTTCAGGCATTAATTACTGGTTATGTTCACAAGTTGCTGTTAACCTCTTAACTTTATTAGCCTTATTTATAAAATGGGGAAAATATCTAGCTCGCAGAGCTACTCCACGACTTCATATTTTAAATGTATCATATGTCTTTCTTTAAAATATTACACAAATAAAAGAATTACCGGGATTTTTGGCCCAAGTCTTTATCTTTGGGCTGACACAGAAGAGGCACTAGATCATTTGCCAAAGTGATCAGAGTTTGACTTGCCAGTTCTTGTAAAATAGTGGTGGCCATCAAAATCTGATTCTCTTTACTCATTCTATAAAAGCCTTCAGACAAATAAGGAAAACAAAATCACCTATAGTTTATACTGAGGATATAACTAAAAAACAGAGACTACTATCAAACATCAATTTATACATAATGGGGAAACTACCATCTGAAACCATCAAAGCAAGCTCATGGAGGCCTTACCTATGGAAAGAGTTAGGTGACTACTCTCTCTTTTTTTTTTTTTTTTTTTTTTTTTTTTTTTTTTTTTTTNTTTTGAGTTCTTTGTATATTCTGGATATTAGGGCTCTATCTGAAGTGTGAGGGGTAAAAATTTGTTCCCAGGATGTAGGCTCTCTGTTTACCTCTCTTATTGTTTCTCTTGCTGAGAAAAGTAGCTCAGATTGAAGAAATCCTCCTTCAGAAAACAATATAATAGAAAAACTATTTTAAAAATAACTACTTGAAAAGAACTGCAAGTGCCCTAAAGCAGGTAGTAATTGGAAAAGAGTCAAAACTGAGAAAAGGGAGTGGAACTATGGAATATACACATAGTAAAACAATACTTATCAATAAAGAGGGGAAAAAATAACATACGTGACCAATTTCACAAGTACTATGTTGAAACATTCCATTTACACTATGCTGCAGAACAGGCAAAATAAACATATGGTCGAAAATAATCAAAAGACTGGCGGCCTCTTGAGGGAAACAGAAGCAAGAACTATTGGGAATTGGGAAGGAGTACATGGAAACAGGACATATCACCAAAATGCAATTAATTCAAAGAGAAAAGAAGTAAAACACAAACAGAAATAACTCAGTTTATGAAATTAATACAGAGAGACAAAGATTATTTTAAGTAATTTTTGAATAGTTGCCTGTTCTATGTTGACACACATGTATGTATATGTATATACTCACAAATATGCACATATGTACATGTACACACACCACATACACAAGAACTGTAAAGAATGTAATTTTTAATTGCATTGTAAAAAAGTAAGATGAAGTGATGGGAGGATAGAGAAAGAGATATAAGATAAGGCAAAAAAGCAAATACAGCAAAATATTAATTATACAATCCATGTGGCAAGCATGTAGGTCCCCACAGTATAATTTTTCTACTTTTTTGTATGTTGGAAATTCTTCATTATCATTTCTGTATGTTGAAAAAGAACTGTAAAGAAATCCTGAATTTGCGTGGATAGGTTTACCACCAGGAATACTGCTCTATAGTTGTCAAACTAGTTTATATAATCATTGTATAAAAATAAAAAATATATATTACTGTTATTGGCAATAAAGATTTTCAGCATAAGAGAAGAGAAATAGAAATAAAAAACAAAATTAATTTAAGAAAACAAAGGCCTATCAATATCAATGTAAACTCGTGATTTAATTTTTTCTTTTTTTTGTAGCTATGTCCACTGAAAAGTCCTAGAATCAGTGGTACCCAGACTTTGCTTTCAGAATTCATTAACCATTAAAGGGAACCAGAACTCATAGAAATGGCTGACTCAAGTCCTGGAGCAGGGAAAACACAAGACAACCTTGTTCTTTTCTGTATGTGTCAAAAAGCAAGAAGTTCTTAAAAGACTACAGGAGAATGCTGAAGGAACTCCCACTAAACAAGAAGAGGAACCATCCTTAATTGGGCTGTCTCAACTATGAGTACCCTCAAAGCTCCAGGTATTAATCCTCATAGTTAGCCTATGAAGTGAGGAAAGATTTCAAATCTATTTTACCAATAAGAAGAACTACACACTGTCCCAGTTTCCAATCTGATTCACAATCTGATTGAAACGATGTACTTATAAATAGCTCCCAGAAAGTAATAAGTTATGGTATAATATTCACAATTCAGATGCTACCAGAACCAGGAGGAAGCAAGTAATAATTTTTTGAGTCCTTATTCTGGACATGAAAGAAGAAACAACCACCTTTTGAATTGAATTATCAAGGAATCCCTGATGCTGCCATTAGTGTTTCAGAACACAAGGGATTTTGCCAAGTGGGAATGGAAGACAGTCACTTTAGTATAAGGCCCTGGAGACAAGAAAATGAAAGAACTATTTTGGAGATACAGATCAATCATTTGTCTGCAATAACTAGAAATTGAGAGATAAGACTATGAAAAGTTTGGAATTAGACTACAAAGATCCTAGAATGCCTATCCAAAAAATTTTAGTAAATGGAAACTATTAGCTGTTTTTTGAGAAGGGGATTGATAGAAGTCTTTTAAGTAGATATACCTAGTAGCAATAGTATGTAGGGAGGAAATAGAAGGATAGTCTAATTAACAAGTTAAAAGGCTACCAAATTGACAGATTGCTATAAACAAGCCATTCCATGCTCTAAACAGAGGCAGGAAGCCATCTGTGCTCTCACCTAATATCTACCCAATCTAGAAAAATTTCTGCATCCACTTTTTTGGATCAGTCTAACTTCACTGTGAATTATAAATAAAGCTAGGTATATTTTGCTTATTCAGGAATAAAAAATATAAGGCATTTCATACCTGACTACAATTTAGAACAATGTGTTGTTATAGTATTAGAACATTACATTAATCAAACCCTTAGCCAGTTATCAATATTTTCAAAAGATATGTGGTTTAAAAAATATCACTGATCTCCCAACTGGAGTGTCACATCTAACTACAATAAGACTACTTTTTCAAGGATGATATAAAAACTAGCAGAAAATTAAATTGCCAGACATGGTGGCAACTCAAGAGGATGGGGAAAGAGGATTGCAAGTTGGAGACTAGCCTCAGCAATTTAGTGAGGCTCTAAACAACTTAGTGAAAATCTGTCTCAAAATAAAAAATAAAAAGGGCAGGGAAACATCTCCACTGTTCTTGGATAATCCATGCTCATCTTTCACCCTAAGCCTTCATTTTTCTAATGGTTTTTCTTGGAATGCTGCTTTCTTCCGACTCACATAACTAAAATCTCTCCATCCTTCATGATCCAGCAGAACTAGATCCAATTCTTAGACATTCTTTTATTCTACCATTTTATACTGATTTGATTCTCCTGTGGAAAAGTCTAATTTATTGTCTATATTAATTTTTAACTATTTAATCATAAAATTTTAGAAGCAGTAGACTAGTGTTCTTTTCATTAAAATGTTATTTAACTCTGACAGTAATACAAAAATGGAGTAGTAATATAAAACTAAGGAAAAGACTGCTGAGTATCTAAAGGTACAATATTAGCTGCATATACATTCTCCTGTGTTGACAAACTGCCTTCTTTTTAATATAGACACTCTAGCAGAGTGCTTAATAAGCATTCTGCAAGAAAAAACAAACACTTGACTTTAAGTCCCAGATAGACCCCGATACAATAATAGTTAGTGATTTCAATATATCCCTCTCAACAAGAGACAGGTAGGTCATCCAGACATAAAAATCAACAAAGACACTTCTGACCTAAGTGATAACTATAAATCAAATGTTCATATATGTGTATGTGTATGTGTATATGTGTGTGTGTATATATGTATGTGTGTATATGTGTGTGTGTGTGTGTGTGTGCATGTATATGACAGACTATTTCCCCCAGCAATAGCTCAATATAGTTTCTTCTCAGCAGTCCATGGAACCTTTTCCAAAACAGACCATATTTTAGACATCAAGAAAGTCTTAGCAAATACAAAACAAACAAACAAAAACCAATATTATCCCATGTATCTTATCAGATTACAATGGATTGAAATTAGAAATCAACAGCAAGAAAATTCATAGAAACCACATAAACAGATGGAGATTGAATAATACTTTTAAAAATGAGGAATGGATTGTTCAGAAAATGAGAGAAGAAATTCTAAAAATTCCTAGAATCAAATCATACCATTGATACAATAAAGCAAAATCTCTGAGACACTATGAAGGTGGTACTAGAGGAAAGTTTATAGCTTTAAGTGCTCACAATAAAAAAAAAATGAAAACAAAAACAAAGAAACTGAAAGATCCCAAATAAATAGTCTAATGCTACATCTCAAGGTCCTACAAAAGCAGCAACAAACTAATTCCAAAACAAATTAAAGACAGGAATTAATTAATGTTAGAAGTAAAACTAATAAAATAGAGAATTAAAACAATTACAAAGGATCAAAGTAACATCGAGTTGGTTCTTTGAACAAATAAACAAGTTTGATAAATTCCTAGCCAAACTAACCAAAATAATGAGAAGACCCAAATCAACATATTAGAGATAAAAAAGGAGATTTCACAACAGACATTTCTGAAATCCAGAGGATCAACAGGAATTATTTCAGAAACTTGTGTTCCAATAAATCAGAAAATCTAGAAAATACTGACAAATTTCTAAACACACGTGACATACCCAATTTGAACCAAGTGGATACAGAAAACCTAAACAACCCAATATCAAGCAGTAAGACTGAGCAATAAAAAAAAAAAAAAAAAAAAAAAAAA
>NW_025999864.1:4288845-4318452 GCF_001458135.2 Marmota marmota marmota
ATACAACATATTAAAGTCTCTGGGACACTTTGCAGGTGATTCTTTCTTTTCTTTTTATTTTTTGGTGTGGTGCTAAGGATTGAACCCAGGGCTTTGTGAATGCAAGGCAAGCACTCTACCAACTAAGTTATATCCCCAGCCCTGAAGGTGATCCTAAAAGGAAAGTTTACATCTAGGAGTGCCTACATAAGGAAATCAGAAAGATCCCAAATTGACAACCTAAGGATGCATCTTGATGCCCTAGAAAAACAACAAACCAATTCCAAAACCAGTAGGAGGAAAGAAATAAGACCAGAGCCCAAATCAATGAAATAGAGCATTAAAATTACAATTAATCAACAAAACAGTTTGTTCTTTGAAAAGTTAAATGAGATTGATAATCTCTTAGCCAAACTAACCAAAACAAACAAACAAACAAACAAACAAAAAACCCCCACCAAATTAATAAAATTAGAGGTGAAAAAGAAAATAACATAAAAGATATCACAGAAATCCATAGGATCACTAGGGGCTATTTTGAAAACTTATATTACAATAAATTGGAAAATATAAAATAAGTGGATACATTTCTAGGCATATATGACCTGTCCAAATTGAACCAAGTGGATATAGAAAACCTGAACACACTAATAACGAGCAATGAGATAGAAGTAGTTAAATAAAGTCTCCAAACAAAGAAAAGCCTAAGATCACCTCAGCTGAATTCTACCAGACCTTTAAATAAGAACTAATGCCAATGTTCTTCAAATTATTACATTAAATAGAAAGTAGCAGAAAACTTCCAAATTCATTCTATTAAGCCAGTATTATCCTGACACCAAAACCAGATAAGGACACATCAAGGAAAGAAAACTGTAGATCAGTATCCCTGATGGACACAGATGCAAAAACCCTTAGTAAAAATATTAACAAATTATATTCATTAATATATTAAGGAGATCATACATAAAGACCAAATTGGTTTCATCCCAGGGATGAAAGCATGGTTATATATATATAAATCAATAAATGTAATTTATCACATAAATAGAATTTAGGACAAAAATCACATGATCATGTGATGCAAAAAAAAAAAAGCCTTTTATGAATTCAGCACCCATTCCTGATAAAAACACTAGAGAAACTGGGGATAGAAAGACCATCATAAAGGCTATATATGACAGATCCAACACTAACGTCATACTAAATGAAGAAAAACTGAAATTATTTTCTCTAAAATCAGAAAGAATATAAGAATGTCTACCCTCACCACTCATGTTCAATAACATTCTTGACACTCTGGTCAGAACACTCAGTCATGAGAAGAAAAATAAAGGAAAACAAATAGGAAAAATAGAGGTCAAACTACTTTTGCTTGTTGATGACATGATTCTGTACCTAAAGAACCTAAAACCATCTACCAGATTTCTAGATCTGATAAACAAATTCAGCAAAGTAGCAGAAAGATCAACATACAACGATCAATAGCTTTCTAATATCCCGAAAATGAATCTGTTAAGTAAACTACTTCATTCACACACACACAAATAAAATACTTAGTAATAAATCTAACTAAGAAGATAAAAGACTTCTACAATGAAAATTATAAAACACTGAAGAAAGAAATTGAAGACAACCTTAGAAAATGCGTGTCTTTTCATTTACTGATAGGTAGAATTAATATTGTCAAAATGGCCATATTACCAAAAATGATCTACAGAATCAATGCAATCCCCATCAAAATACTAATGATATTCTTTAAAGGAATAGAAAAAAAAGAGTCTTAAATTTTATATGGAAGAATAAAAGACCCACAGTAAGCCAAATCAATCCTGAGCAACAAGAGTTGGCCTGGAGGTATCACAATACATGAACTCAAATTATATTATAGAGCTACAGTCACAAAAGCAGTATGGTATTGGCATTAAACATAGAAATGAAGACCAGCGGAGTAGGCTAGAAAACAGAGGCAAATTCATATAGATACAGTCATCTGATCCTTGACATAGGTGCCAAAAGTATATGTTGGAGAAACGATAGCCTTTTTAACAAATGGTGCTGGAAAAAGTGGATACCCCTACATAGAAGAATGAAACTAGATTCCCTATCTCTCAACCTAAACAAAATTCAACTCAAAGTAGAACAAAGACCTAGGTATTAGACCAGAAATACTGCAATTGATAAAAGAAAACATAGGATCAACATTCCAACACATTGGTGCAGGCACTGACTTCTTTAATAAGACTCCTAATGATTAAGCAATAAAATGAAGAATCAATAGTTGGGATAGCATTAAATTAAAAAGCTTCTGCACAGCAAATAAAACAATTAAAAGCATGAAGAGAGAGCCTACAGAATGGGAGAAAAATTAGTTGGTTCATTTTCCAATAAGGGATTAATAATATGTAAAGAACACAAACAACAACAACAACAACAAAAAAAAAACTAACAGCCCACTCAATAAATGAGCAAAAGATCTAAAAAATGACATTTACTCAAAAGAAGAAATATGAATGGCTAATAAATGTGTGAAAAAGGAGATGCAAATCAAAACCACACTGAGATTTCATCTCACCTCAGCTACAATGGCAGCCATAAAGAATACAAATAATAATTGCTGGCAAGGATGTAAGGAAAAACATGCACTCATACATTGTTGGTGGGGCAGCAAATTAGTACAACCACTTCCAGCAGCAGTGTGGAGCTTCCTCATGAGATAGGAATGGAACCACCATATGACCCAGCTATCCCACTACTTGGTATTTGTCCAAAAAAACAAAAACAAAAACAAAAACAAAATCAGTATCCTATAGTGATACACGCATATTGATATGTATAGCAGCATAATTTACAATAGCCAAGTTATGGAACTAGTCTAAGGGTGCATCAATTGACAAATGGATAAAGAAAATGTGGTTCACAGGGAGACCGCAGGGACTACCACTGCATGATTGCCTTGCTGGAAACAGGACCACCGCAAATGCCCACACCCACGCAGAGAGGACCACTGTGCTGGGATTCCCTATCCATCACCATGAGGCTCCAGCCAAACCACCTCCATCATGGGACACTGAAGCCACTGCTATAGCTCTCCCCACGTGGTAATCTCCACCATGGGACAACGGACAGGGCCAGGGGCAGCTGCCCCTTGCAGCATAGCACACCACAGTGCAGCATCACCGAACAGGCCGTCTAACACCATTGCACAGCCCATTCTTCTAGCCCTATCTCTGAAAGTGGTTGCCTCCATCTTGGGACACTTCCACTACCATCTTGGGTTACCTCCGCTGCCACCTCAGCCATCTTTAGTTGGGGCAGCTTCCATCTTGTGACACAAACGGGCCTGGAAGCCCAAAATCTACCAACAGGCTTAACACTACTGCCGCCACCAACTAGGAATATGGCTGCTTCTATCCAGGGACAACAACTAGGACCTGGAAGACCATCACCAAGTTCCCTGTGGGCCCAGTTGCAACAGAGGTATCCCTACTAGGTGTGCTAACAGACACCATCCTGTTGTAGAGGTATCAGGGAGCCTTGCATGGCATTGGCTCTCTCTCTTTTTCCTCCTGATATCACCCAACTTCTTTAGATTCCCCTTTCACTTGTCATATAATCTAATACCTCTATATTCTCACATCTTACCTCATTAACATCACATCCTAATCCTACCTCCCCATTCTCTCTCTGTCCACTATTAGTAACTGTAACCATTATGCAAACCTACTGGCTATGTGGTAGAAGATAACCAAACTCATCATTTCTGTTTAAAGAGAAAAAACTGTAAATGTCTAAATAGAAGTCAATTGATTTATGGCTGCATATTGGTTGCTTTGGTGCTGCAAACATTCATCTCCCCCTTCAAGGTGAGGTACTGTAACCTGCAAGGATACTACAAGATTATAAGGTAGAAACTGCAATACCTCAGATCTGCACTGCAAGAGAGGAAGACTCATAGCCAACATGAAGAAACAAGAGGGGAAAGTACCCCCCAAAATCAAGTTACTACAATAATAAAGTCCATTGACAGGGCAGTAGATGAAATGTGAGAGAAGGAGTACAGAATATATATAATTAAAATGATCTGCAAATTAAAGAGTGACCTAAAAGAGCAAATATAGGCAAAGATTGATAACTCCAACAATGAGATAAGAGAGCAAATACAGGCAAGAATTGACCACACCAACAAAGAGATGAGAAAACATACAGTAGCAAAAGATTACTTCAAGAAAGAGAATCTTAGAAAAAACAACAACAACACCCAAACAGAAATCCTTGAAATAAAGGAGAAAATAAACCAAATAAAAAACTCAACAGAAAGCATGAGCAACAGACTAGATCACTTGGAAGTCAAAATTTCAAACAATGAAGACAAAATATACAATCTTGAAAACAAAGTTGACCACACAGTGAAGAAGGTAAGAAACCATGAACAGAATATCCAAGAATTATGGAATAACATCAAAAGACAAAAATCTAAGATTTATCAGGATAGAGGAAGGCACAGAGATTCAAACCAAAGGAATACACAAACTCTTCAGTGAAATAATATAAATTTCCCAAACATGAAGAATGAATTGGAAAATCAATACAAGAGGCTTATAGGACACCAAATGTTCAAAATTACAACAGATCTACACCAAGGCATGCTATAATGAATATGCCTAGCATACAGAATAAGGATAGAATTTTAAAGGCTGAAAGAGAGAGTAATCTGATTACATGTAGTGGGAGATCAATTTGCATCTCAGTAGATTTTTCAACCCAGACCCTCAAAGCCAGGAGATCCTGGAACAACATATACCACGTTCTGAAATAAAATGGATGCCAACCAAGAATTATATATCCAGCAAAATTAAGCTTCAGATTTGATAATGAAATAAAAACCTTCCATGATAAACAAAAATAAAAAGAATTTACCGCCGAAGAGCAGGAGAAGAAGATTAACATTAAACAGGGATGAGAGGTGGGAGGGAAAGGGAGAGAGAAGGGAAATTGCATGGAAATGGAAGGAGACCCTCAGGGTTATACAAAAGTACATACAAGAGGAAGTGAGGGGAAAGGGAAAAATAATACAAGGGGGAGAAATGAATGTCAGTAGAGGGGTTAGAGAGAGAAGAGGGGAGGGGAGGGGAGGGGAGGGGGGATAGTAGAGGATAGGAAAGGCAGCAGAACACAACAGACACTAGTATGGCAATATGTAAATCAATGGATCTGTAACTGATGTGATTCTGCAATCTGTATATGGGGTAAAAATGGGAGTTCATAACCCACTTGAATCAAAGTGTGAAATATGATATATCAAGAAATTTGTAATGTTTTGAACAACCAACAATAAAAAATTAAAAAAAAAAAAGAATTTACCGCAAGAAACCCTACACTACAGAACATTCTTGGCAGAATATTCCATGAGGAGGAAATGAAAAACAACAATGAAAATCAGCAAAGGGAGGAACTACACTAAACGAAAGGCCAATCAAAGGTAAAACGAAGTCAGGTTAAAAACCAAAAATAAACCAAAATGACCAGGAATACAAAATATATTTCAATAATAACTCTGAATATAAATGGCCTAAACTCATCAATTAAAAGACATAGACTGGCAGACTGGATTAAAGGGGAAAGAAAAAAAAAGACCCGTCAATATGCTGCCTTCAAGGGAATCATCTTATTGGAAAAGCCATCCACAGACTGAAGGTGAAAGGATGGGAAAAAACTATCACTCACATGGACCACGTAAACAAGGAGCAGTTTCCATCCTCATATCAGATTAAGTGGACTTCAAACCAAAGTTAGTGAAAAGGAATAAAGTAGGATATTTCATACTACACAAGGGAATCATACATCAACAGGACATAACAATCGCAAATATGCCCCAATGGGGCATCTATGTATATCAAACAAACCCTTCTCTACTACAAGAATCAAATAGTCCACAACACAGTAATACTGGGTAACTTTTAACATACCTCTCTCACCACTGGATAGATCTGCCAAATAAAAACTAAACAAAGAAACCATACAACTCAATAAAACAATAATTTAAACTTAATAGACATAGAATATTCTACCCATCAATGAGAGAATAAACTTTTTTCTCAGCAGAACATACATCTTTCTCCAAAATAGGCCATATGTTATGCCACAAGGCAAGTCTTAGCAAATATAAAATATAGAGATACTACTCTGCATTCTATCTAACCATAATGGAATGAAATTAGAAATAAATGAAAAAGTAAAGAATAGAAGCTACTCCACCACCTACAAACTAAATAATACCCCACAAAATGACACACAGATAATGGAAGATATCAGGGATGAGATAAAAAAAAATCCTAGGGTAAATGAGAACTCCAATACATATATCAAAATCTCTGGGACACTATGAAGGCAGTGCTAAGAGGAAAGTTCATTGCATTAAGCTCATTCATTAAAAGAAGAAAAAGTCAACAAATAAATGACCTGACACTACCTCTCAAAGCCCTAGAAAAGAAAAAACCAACACCAAAAGTAGTGGAAAACAGGCAATAATTAAAATCAAGGCTAAAATCAATGAAATTGAAACAAAAGAAACAATTCAAAAATTGACAAAATGAAACGCTGGTTACTTGAAAAATTAAATAAAATTGACAAACCCTTAGCCACCCTAATGAAAAGGAGGAGAGAGAAAACAATAATTACTAAAATTCGTGATGAAAAAGGAAATATCATGACAGACACTAATTAGAATTAGAAGCTATTTTGAAAATGTATACTCCAATAAAATAGAAAACCTCAAAGACACTGACAAATTTCTAAAGGCATATGATCTACCCAAAATGAACCAGGAGGACATACATAATTTAAACAGATCAATTTCAACCATCAAAAGCCTACCAACCAAGAAAAGCCCAGGAACAGATGGATTCCAACTGAGTTCTACAAGATCTACAAAGAAGAATTAATATCCTCAAATTATTCCATGAAATAGAAAAGAAGGGAACTCTTCCATACTCATTCTATGAAGCTAGTATCATCCTGATACCAAAACCAGACAGAGACACATCAAGGAAAGAACATTTCAGACCACTATCCCCAATGAACATAGATGCAAAATTCTCAATAAAATTCTGGCAAATCGCTGGGGCTGGGGCTGGGGCTCGGTGGTAGAGCGCTTGCTTAGCATGTGCCAGGCCCTGGGTCCGATCCTCAGCACCACATATAAATAAATAAGAAATAAAGGTGTTGTGTCCAACTACATCTAAAAATAAATAAATAATTTTTTTTTTTAAATTTGGCAAATTGCATGCAAAAATATGTTTAAAAAAATAGTGCACCATGATTAAGTGGGGTTCATTCCAGGGATACAAGGTTGGTTCAACATATGGAAATCAATAAATGTAAGACATCACGTCAATAGACTTAAAGATAAGAATCATATGATTTGACAAAATACAGCACCCTTTCATATTCAAAACACTAGAAAAACTTAGAAGGAACATACCTCAACATTGTAAAATCTATGTTAAACCCAAGGCCAACATCATTCTAAATGGAGAAAAATTAAAAGTATTCCCTCTAAAAACTAGAACAAGACAGAGATGCCCTCTTTCACCACTTCTATTCCACATAGTCCTTGAAAGTCTAGCCAGGGCAATTAGAGAGACAAAAGAAACTGAAAGAATATGAATAGGAAAAGAAGAACTCAAACTATCATTATTTGCTGATGACATGATTCTATACATAGAGGATCTAATAAAACTCCACCAGAAAACTCTAGAATTAATAAATTAATTCAGCAAAGTAGCAGGATATAAAATCAATGCCCATAAATCAAATGTATTTCTATACATCAGTGATGACTCCTCTGAAAGAGAAATTAGGAAAACTACCCCATTCACAATAGCCTAAAAAAAAAAAAAAAACTTGGGAATCAATTTAACAAAAGAGGTGAAAGACTTCTCCAATGAAAACTACAGAACACTAAAGAAATTGAAGAAGACCTTAGAAGATGGAAAGATCTCCAGTGCTCTTGGATAGGCAGAATTAATATTGTCAAAATGGCCACACTACCCAAAGTGCTATACAGATTCAATGTAATTCCAATTAAAATCCCAAGGTCATTCCTTATAGAAACAGAAAAACCAATCATGAAATTCATTTGGGAAAATAAGAGACCCAGAATAGCCAAAGAAATCCTTAGCAAGAAGAGTAAATCAGGACACATCACAATACCAGACCTTAAACTATACTACAAAGCTATAGTAACAAAAACAGCATGGTATTTGGTATTGGTACCAAAACAGACATGTAGACCAATGGTACAGAAAAGAAGACACAGAGACAAACCAACATAAAAACAGTTATTTATACTAGACAAAGATGCCAAAAACATACACTGGAGAAAAAAATAGCCTCTTCAACAAATGGTGCTGGGAAAACTGGAAATCCATGTGCAGCAAAATGAAACTAAACCTCTCTCTCTCACCATGCACAAAACTCAATTCAAAGTTGATCAAGGACTTAGGAATTAGACCAGAGACCCTACACCTAATAGAAGAAAAAGGAGGCCCAAATCTTCAACATGTTGGCTTAGAATCTGACTTCTTTAACAAAACTTGGAAAGCACAAAAAATAAAATCAAGAATCAATAAATGGGATGGATTCAAACTAAAAAGTTTCTTCTCAACAAAAGAAACAATCAATAAGGTGAAGAAAGAGCCTACATTTTGGGAGCAAATTTTGCCATACACACATCACATAGAGCACTAATCTCCAGGATATATAAGTACTCAAAAAACTTGACATCAAAACAAACAAACAAACAAACAAACAATAAATGGGCTAACGAACTGAACAGACACGTCTCAGAAAAAGATATACAATCAATCAACAAATATATGAAAAAATATGCAACATCTCTAGTTTTACATATATATAATATATATATATTTATATATATATATTATATATATACAGAAATGCAATTCAAAAATACTTTAAGATTTCATCTCACTCCAATCAGAATGGCAGTTATCAAAAATACAAGCAACAATAAGTTTTGGTGAGGATGTTGAGGAAAAGGCACATTCATACATTGCTGGTGGGAGTGCAAATTGGTGTAACCAATCTGGAAAGCAGTATGGAGATTCCTTAGAAAACTTGGAATATAACCACCATTTGACCCAGCTATCCCACTCCTTGGTCTATACCCAAAGGACATAAAAACAGCATACTATAGTGACGCAGCCACATAGATGTTTATAGCAGCAAAGTTTACAATAGCTAAACTGTGGAACCAACCTAGATGTCCTTCAATAGATGAATGGATAAAGAACCTGTGGTACATATACACAATGGAGTATTACCCAGCATTAAAAGAGAATAAATTCATAACATTTGCAGGTAAATGGATGAAGTTGGAGAATATCAAGGTAACCAAAATAAGCGTTTTTGGGTCCCAAAAAACCAGGGACCAAATGTTTTCTCTGATAAGTAGATGCTAATCCATAATCCATAAGTATATGCTAATCCATAATCCATCCAGCATGGGATGAATATAGATTACTCATTCAGAGATAGGCAGTCTTTTAATAAATAATGGCACATCTCCTTAGACATGAACTTTTAAGATGAAGCATTAAAATTTAGAATGTGGTAGAGTTTTGAGTTTTGTTCTCAGCTTTTATAGGGGATTTTGTGGGGAGGCAATTTCAGTGGAAAAGTTTGAGAAGTACTGCTTAAGAAAGTGTAAAACTAAGTTGGGCGTGGTGGTGCACACCTGTAATCCCAGTGGCTCAGGAGACTGAGGAACTTTGGATGGGACAAATGAGAGGTGGGAGGGAGCAAGGGGATAGGAAAGAGAAGGACATCATTACCCTAGGTACATGTATGATTGCACGAATGTTGTGACTCTAACTCGTGAACAACAAGAGAAGTGAAAAATTCTGCTCCATTTGTGTACTATGAATTGAAGAGCTTTCTATTGTCATCTGTAATTGATTAGAACTAATTTTTAAAAAAATAAAATGTGGTTCATAGAGATAATGAAGTTTCACTTAGCCAAAACAAAAAATGAACTTATGTCATTTGCTAGTAACTGTATAGTACTGGAGAACATCATACTAAGTGAAATAAGCCAGAATCAGAAAGTCAAGGGTCAGGTATTTCTCTCATATGCAGAAGCTAGAGAGAAAAAAGAAATTTTAAAAAAATGGCAATTTTGTGAAAATAGAAAGGAGAGAGTAGAAATGGGGGGACAGAGGGAGAGAGAGGAGGGAGCAAAAGAGGAAAAACTGTGGAATAAAGCTGACCAAATTATATTGGGTGCATGCAGGAATACACCACAAAGCACTCCAACTTTATATATCATTATAATGCCTCAATTTAAAAAGATAAGAAAGAAATCAAGTACTATAATTTCTAGTTTTATTTGATCAGTGAACTCAGGTTCTAAGAGTATATGCAAAATAAAGTTGTGAGAAAAAAAAAATCCATTCAGAATATTCAAGGTTTCATTAAATTCTACAAATACTTCAATAAGCGAAGGTAACAATGGTTTATATGAAAGATGAACAAGTATGTGTGTATAGAAACAAAGATATTTTTATCTATCAAAGATCAGAAAAAAATTAAAATTCATACACTTTTAAATAGGTGTTCCAAAATTTTTCCTCATCTTTACTATATAAATTTAATAGAGATTAAGCTTATTTAATGTTTTTATAAATCAGCAACTTCTGAAAATTTAAGCTGCCAAATTAAGAAAATTCCCAATTCATAATTTATTATAAATAAAGCACTAAATATGGAGGTAGTTATGGCTCACAGAAGAATATTGTAGACACCATGACACCACGAAAAATGATAAAATATGAAATGCTTAATCCTACACTTACTTTTTGTGGGGTGGGTACCAAGGTTTGAACTCAGGGGCACTAGACCAGAGCCACATCCCCAGCTCTAAAATTTTATTTAGAGACAGAGTCTTACTGAGTTGCTTAGTGCCTAACTTTTGCTGAGGCTAGCTTTGAACTCTTGATCCTCCTGCCTCAGTCTCCTGAGCCACCACACCCAGATTAGTCCTACACTTTTTTAAGCAGTACTTCTCAAAATTTTCCACTGAAACTGCCTCCCAACAAAACCCCTATGAAAGCTGAGAACACAACTAAAAACTCTACCACATTCTAAAGTTTTATGCTTCATCTTCAAAGTTCATGTTCTAAGGAGATGTGTCATTATTTATTAAAAGACTATCTATCTTTGGACACAGAATCTATACTTAGTGACTCATGACCTGTTTGAAAAGTACTGAGTTAAATCAATGTATGTCTATCTGAAAAATATTTTCCTATATTATGATACTGGAACAATTTATTAATAATGCATGGACACAAAACAAACTATTTGACATTTGTTGAGTATTATATATGCAAAAGATGTTACATTAGGTTTATTCATATTTATTTACATATGTATTTTTTTATCTCAATCTTTAAAAGGTAAATATTATCATGCCTACCGTAATGAAAGAACTGAGACACAGAGATGAAAATAGCTATCCAAAAGCAATACAACTAGTAAGTTTGGCTACTTTGTACCCAGGTCTCTATTAAATCATGATCTTGTTAATATTTTATTTTTACAAAAATCTTCTCTAAACTGTTCTATTTATTTATTTATTTACAGTACTGAGGTTGAACCTAGGGCACTCTACTGATGAGCTACATCCTCAGCCCTTTTTATTTTTTATTTTAGACAGGGTCTTACTAAATTACTTAGGCTGGCCTTAAACTTGTGATCCTCCTGTTTCAGTCTCCCATGTAGCTGGGATTATAGGCATGTGCCATGATACTATACCCAGCTTCTCCTACCTGTTTTTACCTTACTTTCCAAGTAGTGACCAGCACAATGGCTACTAATGTCTACAAAGAAACTTTTCACTTGTACCAGAGCTATAAGGCTAATCAACAAAGAGAGATGTAGGACTATTCCTATTGAAAAAGACACTAACATCTAGTCACTAAATTGAGTAGATTGTTAGGTCAAAGTTAGAACTGGCATTGCAAATAGGATAGAATATAATTTCATATACAAATTGTAGATCTAATCTAAAAGGCAGCAAAGAGCGATAGCACAAAGGTTCAGAAGTTACTTAGCAAATCCTAACTCTCATTAGCTTGTCACTAGCTAGTTACATGCCCTTAAGTAAATTCCTTGCCTCTCTAGAACTTATGTTCATCATCTGAAGGGATATGCTAGAAGATTTTTACATTTCTTTCCATTCATAAGTTTTTTTTATGTTTATAATTTTGCTGCCCACTCATCTCAATTTCCTTATCTAAGTTTCTGTTATTCTTAACCAGTACCTTTTTACTAACAGGTCTCTAAGCAATTCATTTTTTTAAAGTCTACGTTTCTATGTGTACTCATCAGTTCACATTAGTTCTTTCCTCTTAAATATCCCCTTACTCCTTGTTTCTTAGTCACTTTCCTTGTATTGTTACATGTTGAGCACAACAAATTGCCCAATGAAAACTGCTGCTTAATAGTTCACCCAGAGTCCTATTGTTAAAATGCTTAAAAAGGTATGGTGATTTGTACTTATATTTAAATTATATTGTATTTTCAATTCAAATATTCAAGTACATTAAAAGTCATAGGTAAACTGTGCTACTAACCATCTTCCAGTTTTATTTGCAATCTGCTCTTCTAATTTCTGTAGCTCCGATGTGTAAGCCATTATTCGAGTGTTGCACACCATGAGATTCTTAACTGCCTGTAAAACCTGGTCTTTCTGAGTGCTCAGAGAAAGGAGCTTCCATATGCCTTCTCGCATTCGAATTTCTAAGTCTATTTTTTCTTGAATGCTGCAGTCCTAAAATAAAGAAAAAAGCATTTTTAAAAGGTAGCAAAAATCCAGAATTACATTTTTTAAATCCATAATAGAAAATGTACTAGGGATCATTCATTTTATACCATATTGAGAAAGAAACAAAGTTTTAAATATATAATAGTATTAAAATAGAGCTTTTAAATTTTTTTTTTTTTTTTGCAAAACCTTAATTTCTTTCATTGTTAGAAAGTTTTTACAATCTACTGGACAAACAGAAGAAAAACAATAATAAGACAGTACACATTCTTACTGTAACTGTACTAGGTTTAATAGTGTCCCCCCAAATTAATGTCCATCCAGAACCTCAGAATGTAATCTTGTTTGAATGCAGGGTTCTGCTTAGAAAATGTCACAGGTCTAGCTACCTCAAACGGACACTTAGAATACACTTCTGGACATACTGAGTCATCAAGAAACTACTAAGTATTTTAGTTCTGAAAGTCTTTTTTTAGTTCATTTAATAATCTTATAATGATTTAATCTATATACAAGCTTCACTTTCTGATTTTATTCAATGATTTTGTAAAAAGAAAATCTATAAATCATAAAGGTACTCTTTACCACAAACATGCAATAATGCTTCTTTTAAGTCTATTTTTGTGTAAAAATGAGCACTATTACTTGCTTTCTAACTACATCAAAATATAAATTTAAAATATGAAAGGAATCTAATAACAATAAAAGTTTCAGATATTAGAAAGATAGTTATTTCAGAAAGAGAGAGATTAGTCTATAAAGATTACCCCCAAAAGAGAAACTGCAGTAGATGATTTAAATTGACTATCCAAATTAATCAACTGTGCTTTTCACATACAGAAAACAGATCTAATTACCTTCTGTAATTACATCATGTAATCAGCACATAAAAACCTTCTCTTGGTGTGCTGTAACTCAAAACTGGTGTACCATATAAATGTAGTCATTTGCTGGTTTTCCTTTTTTACACATGACTGAATTTCAACAACTCCATTTTATCTTTTTATGACTTGTCAGCCCCAAAGTAAATTCTTCCTTAATGTAATTAGCAATTAATTATAAGAATTATCTATGTGACCCATATGTCTCTTAACAGTGGCAGACTGGTTGGTATTGGAGAGTGAACACAGGGAGCAACTTGATGCTGGGAGGAAGAGCTTTACCCCACAACCCAAATATAAATACCATCTGGTGCCACTAAATTCAACTTTGCTTTTTAAATGCAACAATGAGGCATCCAGTTGAACTAGCACATGACTCTCAAAGCTGGCTGCTTCTTAGAATCATCTGAGGCAAAGAGGAAGGGCTTTACTAAAAAAAAAAAAAAAAAAAAAAAAAACTAAAACTGCTATCTAACCTAAACCAATGAGATCTCTGGAGGCGGGACCTGAGCATTTTTTAAAAAGTTCCTCTAGTGATTATATGTCTTAGATAGAGAAGGAACTACTGGACTACTGGAAATTTCTACAGCAACCTGGAAAGTTGCAACAGTGTTACAGAACCAGCAGGTGGCCACAGCCACATTAAGGAATCAATCTGGGCTTCTAGAGTTTCTATCCTATGAATGAAGATTGCCTTCTCCCTGTCACTTATTGAAAAAGACACCATAAAATTATAGAGGTTTGGGAAATAGTGAAGAAGAGAAATATAAGTTGAGGTTTTAAAAAAAAGACTTATGTGTAGGATTAAGCTAATACTCATAAGAAAATGAGGTATATTCAGCAGATGTTACTATTAGAATTCTAACCTGAAAAAGTTACTAACAGGGGTTAGTAAACCATTGCCTGTTTGTCGCTTGTTTTGTAAATGAAGTTTCACTGGAGAGCAGTCATACTTACTCATATTGTCTATGGCTACTTTCAAGATACAATGGCAGAGTTATGTTATTTCAACATAGACTATGGCCTACAAAGCTGAAAATATCTAGCCTTTACCCACACCAATTCACATACATAAACTATGACCCTTCTCTCTTGCTGAGGGAGGTCTAGTCAGGCTAATGTAAGTGGATCTGGGGTAGCTAACATAAGCAGAATGGATTGGGAAGTGTATGCATGGATTTTTTAATGTATTCTGAATAATTCTAAAAGGTTATCATTTTAGCCAGAAATGTGTTTTCCACGCAACTTCCTATAGTATACACCTATTCTTTCCTTGCAGAAGTAGACCTCTCTGGGCAAGCAATACTAGCTGTAGTGTAAGGGTTGATGGAGTCAAAGAAGTTGTTTTTAGTTAATAAATGCAACAAAGTGATCCTAGGGAGGAAATGCGGGCAACCACTGAGCATTCAATGGTGACGGTTACTGATCTCAAAGAAGAATAGGGGGCTAAAATCATCTGTTGTTGCCTCAGCCACAAGGAAATGGCCAGACAGAGTCAAGGCTGATTAAGACCAATGACAAAAGCATGTTTCCTTGTACCTATCCCTCTTTGCAGTGTTTGAATACAAATCTGAAGAATAGCAAAGAATGGGATGGAGCTACCCTCTTCTTATTTCTAGTTCAATTTTCTGAATAAGAGCTTGCTTATAATCAAGTCAAATAGAAACCTACATTAATGTCCTGATCTTGTAAGTACTTAAAGTTAGGCTGATAAAAATAAATGAACAGGGCAAGGCTGAGAATCAAATAGGAGGACACTTCATAAATCTAAGGCTAGAGGTATATCTCAGTGACAGAGTACTTGCCTAGCTTGTGCCAGGTCCAGAGTTTGATCCCTAGCACTGCAAATAAATAAATAAATAATCAACAAATAAATAAAATTTAAAAAGTAGAAATACAGAATATATGAGAAATTGACTTGGTTTTACAAGCTAGAAGAACACAAAGAAAGTACAAAAAAATGGCCTTGTTGTAGTTATTAAGAACTAATTTTTAAAAAAAAATTGAAGTTGCTGCTGGGAAGACAACATAGACATTATCCAGTAGTAATTCCGATAGAAATTATCATTCACTAATGAATGATAAGAAAAGTCAAGTTTAACTAAGAGACCAAGGTAAAGATAAAGAAAAATTATAGAAGACTATATATATGATAGGATCGCAGTTTTCCAAAAGAAATTTTGTGTATTTTAAGAATTGTTCATGAACATAAAAAGGTCTGGAGTTAGCACTACCATGAAAATGGAATTGGACAGAGAATTCTTAAACTCATATTTTTGTATCCATTGAATTTTCAGCAATTAGGTAGTATTATTTCTCAAATTTAATTTTCATTCAAGTCTTTTTCAAGAGCTTGGACATTTTAAAATAAAAAATAGTTGACTGCCCCAATTGCTCAGATGAGTGGGACAAAGGATGATGATGATGATGATGATAATAATAATAATAATAATAATAGTCATCTCTGAAGCATGTCATGAGTGCTGGTGCTGTACTCAGTACTTTAGAGAGGTTCTCAAGTTCCAACAACTTTCTAAGAAAGGCATTATAGCCAATACAACTATGGAAACTGGAATTAAAGAAGACAATTTAATCAAAATTGTACAGCATTCTACAACTTTGGAAACTAAACTTAGAAAAGACAGGTAACTTAATAAAAACTGGACAAGCAGAGTTGGATTTGACCTGACTCTGAATCTGAAACTAATGTTCTCTGCTGTGAGGAATCAGAGATGACTCCAAGGTTTAATAGGTCTTTGCCTACCATGTGACCAAATCAAAGTCTTTAGTCTTACCCCTATTAGATGACAATTTCATTTATACGGAAAAAAATACACCAAATAAAATATTTCTTGTTTGAAATCTATTACTATTTTGTGATTTCTTCCAAGGTTCAAACAACAGAAGCAATTCCACATGAAAATTATTTTGACTTTAGACATCGCTAAACACATGTATATAACCCAGCACTTATGCATATTTAATATTTAAACATTTTCATTCCATGCAATTAAACTTCTTTTGTGATTTTATCTGCTGTTCTTTTTCCTATCCTTCCTAAATATTATTGCAATCACAGCTAATAAATATAGCTGGACAGCTACACCTATATGATAGTACAGGAACCTCAACAGATTGTCAATTCACTAGAAATCAAGATTATGCTAAAAATTGGGGCAGCCAAAGTACCTAACAAGATTTTTTTTAAGTATTTTAATCAAAATATTTATTTTTAAATGTTGACATAAACAGCACAAATTACTAATAAAGGTCCTGGACTACCAAACTGTAACTCCTAACATCTTGCTTTATTTTATTTTTCACAGTATTATTTAAGACTTCTCAAAATCATATTACCTATTAAGGAAACTCCAGGCTTATAAACAAAGATATAAGGTGCACCATATGAAATTGCAAATATTATACCCACAAAACAGGCAATTTCATATGGTTTAAACAACTGCACTTCATGAGTAGGTAAAAGGCAGAGACTAAAAAGGAAGTGAAAATCCAACTGAAAGACGTCATTGTTTTCTTTTAAGATCTTATAATTATGGTTAAGAGTGGATAGTATAATATTTAAGTAATGTTGCCAAGAAATAAGGCTGGTCTATGTTAAGTTAAAAGGTTTCTAACATATATTTTACATCATATCTAAAAAACAAACACCAACTACTAGGGAATGATATTGTTTATTTTGTGCATATTCGAATATGTATCAACAAAATCCATCAATACGTACAACTAGAATGCACCAATAAAAATGTGGGGAAAAAAGCAAGCGTCAAGCTTATATCCAATTCAAAGTGTCCTCCCTTTTTCTTTTCTAATTATATGGAAAGAATTCACTATCAAACTTTCAATTTTCTAAAGCTGAGAGGTTGCAATTTGCTTCTCCATCCCGCCTCCCACCAACAGTTTATGTTGTGCATAGACATCGCTTGAAGAACTATGCTTTCCATTAAATCCGACACCAAGTCAACAGTCCTCCAGGGCGTTCCTGCAAATCCCGGGGCACCCACTGCCCCCAGCACCACCTACACTTGTAAAAACAAGAGCCCAAACCCTGTGGAGGGCAATGCACAGGAGTGCAGAGAAACGCGCTGCGGGGCTCTGGCATCGCGTCCCATTTCGGGCCTCAGTTTCTCCCTGAAAAATCAGAGGGTGCAGATGGCCAAGTCCTTCATAGCCCCAACAATGCATCTCCTAGTCCTTCCCTTTGTGTCTGGCGACTGCGGTCTTCAGGGCTTGAGGCTGGGGCTTTCCCGACCACCAGACACTGCGAGGCGTAAAGCTGCAGCGGAGTCCCTCTCGCCGGGCTGCAGGCTCCCTCCTGACTCACCTGCTGGGCGGGAAGCCCCGCCAGGCTGAGCTCAGGCCCCTTCGGGGTCTGCTTCTCCATCTCCAGCGCAACCAGTCCCGGCTGTCGCCTCTCCTTCAAATGGGTAATTTGAAAAGCCCGCCCCTGACTGGAGCCTCAAAGTACGCCAACCGCTGGGCCGTACCAAGTCCCCGCCACAGGGGAACTGAGCACCGGGGGTCGCCAGGGCCTCGCGCATGCGCAGTAAGTGCACCCGGCGGCTCCCGCCGCCGGAAGTCGGCAGAGACCCGATTGCTGAGTGAGGACCTAGTGGGAAGGGTCCGGCGGCTGGCAAACTTAAGGAGCTGTCGGAGAATGGGGCGGGGCCTGAAAGGGGGCGGGCCGAGGGGCGGAGTCGGCGGCTGGGCAAGCTGTTCTGCTCAAGGTGTAGGCTGCGGTTTAACTGTGCCCTGCATTTGCCCTAAGTAGGGTCCTCCAAAGTGATCCTAGCAAACAGATTCCAGGCTGCAGTTCCTGGACCCCCGCCCCAGACAACTCAAGGAACAGAGTGTCACTAGGAGCCCCCGGTCTTGCTCTTAGAGAACCAGGTGGCCTGGCTCTCAAACCCTCTCATAGTACTGCCTTGTCACCCAAACTCACTTAGATATCGTGGTCTTGTGTATCAGGTTCTTGGGGCACCATGTCAGCTATTTTACAGTATTTCCTCTATTACCCCCAGTGTTGTGTTTTTAATTCCAGATGTGTTCCATCGCACCCCCTCTTCTTCTCTCCTCTCCTCTCTTCTCTCTCATTCCCCCACCATATCATAGCATTATAAGGTATGATTTCCAATTTCCAAGAGCCCCCATTTCTTGCTAACCCTAAAGATTAGTACAAAGACCACATTTTATTAAAGGGTTTTCAGACTCTTGTACAATATTCAATGTTCAATGTTCTTGACTTATCATGATTTCCCCCTTGAAAAGGGTACAGGAAGCCTCTTTGGATTTAAGACGTTTTTCTCCTGAGGAAGGAATCTAACAAATCAACCCTCCTTCTCTTGCCTCATAGAAAGCCTTGGACACTTCTCTCCATAAAGAGGATGACCAGGTTTTTTATTTGCCTGGGATAGTCCCTGTATGGATCTGCTATCCCAATGTTCCACCAGTCTTGCACATGTCCTACAGTGAATTTTATTATATGTTCATCTTGTACATATGTTCATCTTATACACAATTTTTTTTAGTTGTTGATTTGAAGATATACTTATTAAAAATATAAGAAGTGTTCTTTCTGTCAAATAGATAATGTTTCTTTGAGATCCTCTGGACTAGATGATACTAGAAGCTGCTCAGTTAAGAATGACTCTCCTCTTACAATAAGAGTATATGGGTCGTTAAGAGTATATGGGTCATATCCTTACACACAACTATAAAGCATATGGAACTCAGAATTACCAACACAGAGTTCATCTTGTTCTCTCCAAACACATCTGAATTCCATTGTCATTAGGTTCCCCTTTTCCCAGTGCACACCTCATGCTACCACTTTATGGTATAATTATCCCCTACTCAACGTGAGTTGTATGAGTCTGGTATAATGCCTGACTCATAAAAGAAAACACACAGAGAGTTCATCATCAGACATACAGTATTTATCGCATAACACACACAGCTTTCAGACTCAGATCAAAATACGTACAGAAGGCAGCACTTATGAAAACAGGCAAGCCGACCAAATGGACATTGGAAATGATGTGGAAATATTTGATGAGTGAATACTAGGTATACAACTGCAGATGTGTTTGTAATACTCCAAGAAGGTGATCTGGTAAAGGCCATATTTAATACTTACCTAGACTACAGCTAGTTGCTATTAAAGACCTTTCTCTTTGGAGAAGATATGATGTGACCCTATCTCTGTATTATTCATCAGAGGATGTATCCAGGAAGTTCTTCTGTGCTTAACTATTATCTGGTGATTAAAATATCTCAGAGTAAGACTTTTGTTTCCTTATTTATCTCCAGATTCTTTCTTGTTACTGCTAGTCTCATAAAACATATTCTCTTTGGTGTGTGTAATATCTATAACAACAGAATTGTTCATGGAAATGCCAAAAAGTTGAAGAGTTCACATGCAATAGTTGGATTAACTTGAGAATTTATTTATCCCAAGTAGTTTATGTATTGTACAACTCCAGGAAGTAATAAGTACTGCCTTTCACCATCTCAAATATTTGATGTTAAATTTGGACATCTCTTAATTCCCCCTCCTTAGTCTCTCCTAGAAGTTGGATGTCTACCCAACTGCTTAGGTGCAAAGAGATTCAGCTGGAGGTTTAGTGATGGGATCATTGCCCTACCAATATTATTTCCCATGATAAAGTCAATATTTAATGCTAAGTGTAGTAAGTATTAACTGTATCTGATATAACAAATGCATGGTATTTAAAAATTAATTAAATGCTACTTGTCATAGAGTAGCCAACTTACATGATAATGATAAATGTCAAAGTGTACTCTTCTACTCTTTATTCCCTACATTCTTCTTCTTAAGTCTAAAAGGTTAAGGGAAGAAAAACACTGAAGTTGAACTCAGCTCTCTCTTACATAAAAGACCCATTATTTTTAAAAAACGTGGTTTTCAACAGAACAGGTGACTCTTGTGATTTCTAGTATACTCCTAGACTCTCAAAACTATAAAAATTCTCTTGGTGCTTCCTTTACTTATTTGTTCATCTTATAGATAATGAAATTAGAATAAAATTCATAGAATAAAGCTGTATTTTGAGTTATATATGAGAGAGGAATAGGGAGAAAAAAACTAAGATAAAAATGCTAAGCAAAAGTGCAGCATTTTCTTAAATGATTGGGCCATACTCTACAAACAGCTGAAGCATCATGCAATCATAAGGAAGATATAGAATGCAGAGTCTGAAGACTTAATAGACCTACAACTGAAGGCAAGCCACTCTGCTTCCTTATCTATAAAACAAGAACATAATACCCATCTTGTCTTTTAAACATTGTTGAGAGACTCAGGTGAGATAAGATTTGTGAGAGAACTTTGTAAACTAGTTAGTTGTCCCACAAAAATATGAGCCATTACTAGCGTAGGAAGAATAGTCAGTATCAAAGGCCATTGTACTGGCCCTGCAGAACTCTGGGTACTGAAGGAGAAAAATGTATATGAATCAGATGTATTTAATATGTATCGCCTACCATAGATAAATAATATCTAGAATATACATTTTAAAATCCAACAAATCTATAAAAATCCTATTGGAGAATGGCCGAATGGTATGGGAAAGTGAACCTAAATGGCAAATAAACACGAAAGATTGTTCAACCTTATTATTAGTCTGCAGATTGCCAGATTAAGACCTCAAAGAGGTAGCATTTTATAGTCACTAGATGTATCATTATTAAGAAATCTGATAATACTAGGGGTTGGTGAGGATATAAGCACAAGGGATATTATACATTGATGGAGGAAATGTTAATGTGTCTAATCAACTTGGAAAATAATTAGAAGTATCTTGTAAAGTCAAAACTGTGTGTATATCTAGCAATTCCACTTCTAGGTGTCAGTCCTTTGGGAAATTCTTACAAATTTCTATTACCAATATTGTTTATAATAGAATATTAAAGCAATCCAAGTGCTCATTCCAGGAATATGAATAAATTGTGCTGCTGTACCCAATGAAGTATCATATGTCTTTAAAAATGAATAAACCATAGCTATGTGTAATAATATGGATAAATCATTGAAATACTGAATGAAGTAAGCTAGTTTCAGAAGAAACACAGGGTGCGATTATTTTGAACATCAATAATGAGAATTGAAACATTACTGTTTAGGGAAACAGGCACATGATAAAAGTTTATACTTAACAAGAAAGAGAATACTAAAAATAGGATTTAGTTTAGTGGACATCTCTGAGAGGAAAACAAGATGAGAAAGAGAGAGAGCATACAGATATAAAGCTATTTACTGGTCATGTTTTAATTAAGTTGGGTGGCCATAGATAGATAGGTAGGTAGGTAGGTAGATAGATATCAGGTAACCCTATGTATATAGATAAATAAATATATAGATAGATCTATACAGATATATGTCAGGTAACCTGATATATATACATATAAATTTGTATGTCTCATTTTATATTAAATAAGATATGACAGTTAAACAATAATATGTGGCATTAAAACTTTTATTTAGCAAAATAATAATGTAATTTTAGATTCCAAAATTTGACTTGATATTTGATGTATTTCCAGTACATTTTTACTGTTTAATGGCTTGGAAGCACAATTATGATGCACTGGTACATGTGCCCAGAAAGAGATGCTAAAGAATTGACTATGTGGACTTTTCTTCAAATTTAAGAGCTGGTATTTGGGAATAGTGGGAGGCAAGGGACCAGAGGAATTCGTAAGAGATGAGAAGACTTTTCAGCAGATAAGGACAAAATTAAGTGTAATTTAAGTTATTACTGCTAACATGACCCACATATTACACACAGGCCAGTGGAAATTCAAGTGACATTATAATCAGAATGCTTCTTACTGACCAAGCAAATCAGAGGAATTAGTTGTATGACTTTTACCAGTAGCCTCAAACTAGTCCACTGGAGTTATATATAAAATGATGTCCTGAACAGCTAAAGAGACTTGTTGTTAAGATCGTCAACTTAGGTTCCCTATCCTGAAGTTGATCTAATAGCTTGCCTGCTTGCTAGGCCTCATGTTGGTCACCCTTTCACAATCACCTTTTCCCATTTGGCAAAAGAAAGGCTTCACTTCACCCATCTCTATGGCATTGCTCCAGGCTATAAAAACCATCTGGGGGCTGAAGGGAAAGTTAAAATTATTGGTGTTGATATTGCTCTAGGCAATGAACCAGGGGCTTAGTGCTTATATTTATAAAAATGAAAACCAGATGTGGAATTGATGTTAAACCCTGTCTCATTCTAGCATAAGTAATATTTTCCCATGGATACATAAAGTAATGAGAGAAAAAGGGGCTCATCCTTTCCATCAATGTGAAAATGTATAAAATTACAGCATACATACATATGTTTGCTTCAGAGAAATATGATAAGGTGTGCAATAAAGACTTCTCACACATAAAAATATTTTATATTAGCATAAAATTCTATAGAAGTGACATAAAAACCCAAGTTCAAATAGGAAAGGAGAAACGTGAAGTTTTCAAATTAGAGGTCAATTTGTTCATATATTTTTACATGATGATGGTGAGTGGATATCAACTCTTTCATTGAATACACTTAATAAATATAAAGTTCTAAATTTTAATTGTAATTGTTTTCAATATACCAGCAATCACATCCTTTGTAACTATGGAAACATATGCTAAAACATGACAAATGCCACTTTGAAATTATTGCAGATGGAACCAGACCCACAACTGCAAATTCTTCTCTGATTCTGCTCCCTCTGAGCCATAACACCTCTCATGCATTCTCATATGCTCTTCTTATTTCCAGGAAGCTTCAACACTTTCTCTAGGTAATTTTTTTCTTTATATATATGTTATATTGTGAATTCTTTTTTCGTACTTTGGTTTTGGAAATGTCTTCTTTATTGATACCCAACACCCTTTTCTCCTTCTCAAGGGTATCTTGGCCATTATTAGACCTTTTTCAATGTAAAAATTTGACCCAGCTTCTCAAGTTCTGAAGAAGAAAAATGGAAGCCCATTGGAATTTTTATCAGAATTGTATTGAATTTAGAGAAAAATTATATACTTAGGATGTTGGGTATTCCTATCCATGAACATCGTAAAGGTTGAAAATTTAGATCCTCAATATATTAAATGTCATAAAATTTTCAATTTTTTCCACATAGGCCTAAGCATATTTTTTGTTTATCTGTGTCTAAATTCTTAAATTAATCTACTGGGTTTTCCCCCCCAACAATTACATGTTTCCTTTATAACAATTCAATTTTAGTTACTTCTTAAAATCTCCTTGGTCATTTTGAACAATATTTTGTTGCCTATTAGTTTTTGGGATTTTATTTTATTTCCATAAATCTTTTTATAATTATTGTACATTCTGTATCTACTCATTCTAATACTTGTAGTTCTTGAGTGTATTGATTTTATGTCATATCCACTGAAATTTACAATGTTGATTTGATTCCTTGTGTTTTATAATCATTGACTGGGTGTTCATTTTTAGCTAATCTATACTTCCTTACAGAAAGGAAATTGCATGTACTTCTTCTGGGAGGCATAAGGCTCTAGATACCCATGACCAGTTAACTCAGATACCAAGGCTTAGTATAAGAATTTTAAATATTAGTCCTTTCACCAGCCGTAGGCAGAGCAAAACTCTCTCTCTCTCTCTCTCTCTCTCTCTCTCTCTCTCTCTCTGTGTGTGTGTGTGTGTACATGAATGTATGTACTTCTGGCTTACAGCTTTGATTTCAACTCATTTATTGTTTGGTTTTGTTCTTATTTTATTTTTAGTTCCTTACAGGGTTTTATTTTTTCCTGATATCCCAGCAATGCCATAAAACTATACTTAATGCAAAATTTAAAATTCACATAAAATTTAAAGGTGTCATACCCATGAAATCCATGGAATTGCTGATACAGAATTCCATAGGAAAAGAGAGTTTAACACAAAACTTATAAGTGCATAGTTAAAGAATAGTCTTTTTAAACTACACATATTTGGTTTTAAAGGAAACTCATTGTAGTATCTTTCTTTTTTCCTTTTTCCACCTGTAAAAACTGCTCAGTCTCCAAAAAGGACCATATCTCCTGATGTTCCCTTTGAATGTGATCCATTTGGAGCAGAACTGAATAGGAAGAAGAGTAGAACAAGTGCCACAAAGAATAGTAGAACAAAGAACCCCTCATCCAGGTCTAATTAGGGGACATTTCTCTTCCCTTGGGATGGAGGATCTTTACAACATCTGCCCTCTGAGGTTTCACAACTACTACAGACTACAAGTGCTATGTGTCTCCCATTCTTCCCCTTTCCAAATGAGAATAGTTACAGAGGTTATTCTGAACTTGCATCCCCAGTGTATATTGGATGTATGTGGAGGAGATAACTTGCCTTTTTGGTTTGTAAGTTTTGGTTCAAGCCACTTACACATATGAAACACATTTACCTCTCATGTAAGGACTACAGTGTGTCACCCAAGATCTTGCATTTAACTTAACATCCTGCTTGGAATTTCTGGGTTTTCTCCTTCAGAAGCAGATGTCTGTTTCTACAGGAAGGAAAATGAATAGAATGGTTAGTGTCTAGGAAACCAGCTATTATAATCCGTGGTATCTACTGCCACCACCAACACAAAATCCCAGTTTGTTTCACTTCCTCATAGGTTTACCTGTTTATAGGTGGTCGTTACTATAAGACTTGCTTTGGCAGATAAACCACGAACAGAAGGGTCAGTGAACAAAAAAAAAATATTGATATTAGGGGGCAGGGCTGACTATAACTGAAACTATCTTATTTTGAAGTCCAAACTCTAAAAATAAGTATGTGATTTGGTATAATTTGCTTTCCTTCCCCTTCCCTTTACCCTTTCTAATCCCCCCTCCCTCCTCCTTCCTCTTTGGTCGTATATCCAGGAATGCTTTATCACTGAGCTATATCACCAACCCTTTTTCAAAAATGTTTAATTTTGAGACAGAATGTTCCTCAGTGGCCCAAGCTGGCCTCAAACTTGTGATCCTCCTGCCTCAGTCTTATGAACTGCTGGGATTGCAGGTGTGTACCCCTTTACCCTTCCTATAATTTTGTATTTAAGTGACAGATAAATTTCCAAGATTGTGGATGGTATAATATCCTGGGGTTTGGAGTGAGAGAACTAAAGACAGCACCCAGTCATCTTGGGATGGCTTTATAGAAGCGAGACACCCATTTTTGTTCTGAACCTCTGGATCTGGTGATTGTGTAATTATCTTGTCCGTCCTGACTGATACAAGGACCAAACTGGGAGAGAGAGGATTTCAGTTATAGTCAGCCCTGCCCCCTAATATCATTTTGGCAAGTCCTCTGATATCCCTAAATAGGAGTTTCTTAAATCTGTAATGGAGAACTAATTACTCTTCCTGTTTGCTCCCCAGGCTTGTTTTGGGTATCCATTGTAAGTAAAGGTGTTTGAAAAATGTAAAGCATGTGCAAATATATGCCAGAAGTATCATTAACGATACTGAATTGGCATCTTCTCATCTATATAATGCCAATCCCAAGAAGAAAACATGGGAGATGTTATGAAAACTCAAGATTTAAATCAGATAACAATGGAATGAACGACTTGATAATTTCAGTGTGGAGTAGATATATTGCCATCTAAAATATTTCAATAATTATGCATGTCCTCTTTACTTTTTTAAAAAAATCTTTAATGCTTCTGAAATTTTATCATAAAAGTGTGAACAACAAAAATAAAACCAAAGGTAATTTTAGAACAGAAATATTTATTTATTTAAAAAAATATTTTTTAATTGTATTTGGACACAATACCTTTATTTATTTATTTTTATGTGGTGCTCAGGATTGAATCCACGGCCTCACATATGCCAGGCAAATGCTCTACCACTGAGCCACAATCCCAGCCCAAAATATTTATTTTTTGCACATAGAAAAATATTCTATTTTTATGTAATTTGATATCAAAATAAATATTGAGTTGGCTGCCTGCTTGCCACAATTCTAGAGTCAACCTTATTAAACTATTTTATTTTCAAGTCCATCTGCCTTTCCTGTTGTCCTAAATTCTGAGCCCCTCGGGGTTGATCTTTGTCTACCAATGAGATCACCTCATTACAAAGAACAAACCAAACAATCTTATAACATGCCCTTCCCATTATTTTCCCATTATTTTCTGAAAACCTAAAGGTAGGAAAATATTTCTGTGACTGCTTTCCAGAGTAGGAGACTTTCAGCAGTTCTGCATGGGTTAATGAAGAATATGAACTGATTCCTTAAACTTTCAGTGAGAGGTAACTCTGGGTCTTATGGGATTGTTGATTTTGGCTTGCTCTTTGCTGTGTTATGAATGTTCAAGAAGTAGGGTGGAGTTCTCTCCTAATTCTATGAAGTGCTACTGTGCTGACTGGTACTGTCACAGTAATGATAATGATATGTAATGAATAATTACACATGAAACCCTGAATTCCTTCTCTTATTAGGTATCTGGAATGGATTCATTATCTCTGTTCTTCTAGTTTTGCACGGGGAAGTCTAAAAGATTCATGTTTCGTTTTGAGCTGTATAAGCTTTACTGGTTATTTATGCTCAAACTGGGTGTTAAATAACTTCTAATGCTAAGTGAAAGCTTATGTTTCACTGGTCACTGTTCTATTTTTTTCATCTATTAATTCTGCCATAAAGATAATTTTATTTCTTCAAACGATTTCTCTGTTACTTATAGAAAGGCAATCATTCATTTATAAAACACACATTAAATTCTTTACTTGAAATAAGTAAATAAAGTATAAAAAGCATGTAATAACAATAAAAAACATTTTGTCACGTGTAACCCAAATAATATGACTGATGTTTTGAGAGAACATTTGTTCATGTTAGAAAATATGGTTTTCAGATATTCACCTTTATATTGTTTATGTACCAACAATATCTTCAGACTTTAGAGTTTCATTTCTTTGCTTTGTGAAAACTGCTATATCAATGTCACTCTTTCCCTCTAACAGAATAAAAGTAAAAGGTAATATTTTATTCATAGGTTTAAAATGTTTCTTAATGTGTAGTTCTAAACCTTTTTGAAGATTTCTGTGCTCTAATTACACAGTTGATTCATAGTTTCAAAATGTCAAACCAAAACATGCTTTTTAAAATATTGTTATGGCTAGAAACAAATATTGTATAATATTAAGTAGAAATACTAAGTAATCTCTCTGCTAAAATGATTTCCTTCCCAATATCCATTATCTAATTTTTCTGTAAAGTTTTTATTTAACTGAATTCTGCTTAGTACTTCTTTGCTTAATAGTTTCTTAGGTTCAGCCTAATTTTAGAAATCACATACAATATGGTACATGTTTTATTATCCAAGGTGATATTTGTTTCCTCTTTTTGGAAATTACTTATTTACTAAAACTAAATTTTTATCTACTACTGCTGTTTCAAATTTTTAAAATTATAAAAATAATAAAATAACAAGACTAGTTAAAAAAGTCATGATTGCCAAAAAATATTTTAACATAATGCCTTTTAAACAAAAATGGGTTTTATAAATTGGAAATGTCTGTAGAAAGAAATTAAAAAATCCTTAAGACTCGGAGTATTTTGTTGATTTTTTAATATATTTTTTAAAATTTATCAAGAGAGGAAACAAAAAAGAAACTAAACATGTTTGTAATCTTTTATTAGTCAAACAAAGTCTTTCCTCCAAAAATTTTTTTAGGAAAAATTGTTAATTTAGGTTGCACTAGAAAATTATTTTAAAACTGTATGATGACAGGTTATATTCATTAAATAAATTTAATATATTTCCTATGTTTTATGAATATGAGAATAGTTTATTAATTACCATCAAATATACAAGGTGGATATTATGCTTATTTTTCTAAAGTGTAGAGAAAAAAAAATCTATTGCATAAAGATTTTAGCAAAGATCTGGGTTGGTGTCATTTTTTATGGCTTAATCAGGTCAGAATTTTTGGAACTCTTGGGAAAAATGTATATTAGTACTTTCAGAACAAAGAAGATTCAATCATAGAATTTTGGAAATTAGAACAAGGCTTAGAGAGTTATCTATCTAGTTCTATTATACAATTTTCTAGAAATTTGTAGATATATTTTAATAAAATATTCTAAAAATAACAAAGGATTTACCACTAATTAAGTACTTCGAACATGTTATTGGGACATGTTGTAAATCTCTTCCTAAAGATCTTAAGTAATGTATTAAATCGCTCACTTTAATTTATTATGTATTTGTGTTGGGTATTAACCTCCAGATGTCATCTTTGGGTACAATTCCTGTGTCTGATAAAAGAACATTTCACAGAATTGATTTCTGGTGTGGCTTTTTTTTTTTTTTTAATGCAGTAACTTTCATTTATTCGCAAATACATAGAAAGCTCCCATTTTAGGTAAAATGTGAAGATTTGTATAAGCAACTTAGAGTAACTTAGGATTTATTATTGAATAATAACTGATGTGCCTTTAGATGTACTTCATAATATAATATATATAATAAACAAAATAGCCACATGAAACTATTACTTTTTGCCAAATCAGGAGCTATCCTTTTATAACAATATCATAAACAACTTCACACAAAATTATTTAAAATTTAAAAGAAGCAAACATTGTGATGTTCAGCTATAAAAACTCTTTATACCTATGGACTATGGTAATTTTAGTGATCATAGAACTATTGGGTAGACTACAAATGCCTTTCCTCTAGCTTTACTAGAATTCTATAAAACAAGTAAACAATGGACAATAAAACATCCTGATATCAAGAGACATACTTAAATTATCTTCTGTTTCACTTTTTGAATGAAAAAAGTACATTTTTTGAAAGTTTTATACTGCATTTAAATTGAATATATATATATATATATATATATATATATAT
>NW_025999864.1:4319136-4323382 GCF_001458135.2 Marmota marmota marmota
TATATATATATATATATATATATATATATATATATATATACGCACACACACCTATATAAATACATATATGCATATGTGTATGTATTGGAGATGCATTGTATAAAATTAAGGTGAACAATGTATACATGTATATATTTAATGTGTGGGTCTGTTGTGTGTGTGTACATAAACATACTTTATTCATTTTTTGTATCTTCTTTTCTTGTAATATGTCATGAAGTTTGGTCCACCTTGGGATTTTTCTACCTCTTTTATTCCCTTTAAGTGCTGCATAGGATTTTATGATAGATGTAACCTTTTTGATGACAACATTTACTAAAAAACATGAATTGGTTGTTAATGGTGGGCTAGCACAATATTTTTCCATCATTTTAAAATTACTACTTTCACTGTTGGCAAAGGCTTCACCCAGGTACTTTATTACCCCTAAGCACTATCTCCCTACGTTCATCTCTCAGCCACAACAGCAATATGTGAAAGGCCTTTGCTGCAGTTTGTCTTTCCAGCTGCGAGCCTAAAAATTATAAGTGTTGTTGGAGGTGTAGACAGTTCAATGGAAAGAAAAGAGTGAGAAAGAAAAGATGCCCTGTGCTGAATATCCTGCTGTGCTGCTTGTTTTTCTGCCTCCCACACCCAATTGTTACAGTGTATATGAGATTCATTAATCAAGCTGGGGCTCCGTGGTCATGACAGTTGCAATGTCTTTTAAATAAAATGCTTCCTTAGTGACACCATGACCGAAGGATGGTACAGCTGTACCCGTTACAGAACAAATGTATTCATTCGTCCACTGAGAAAGTCATTTTTTCCCTTCCATACACTAGCAGCAATTTTCTCTTTAACAATAAAGCAAAATCTCACTTTTAAGACAGAGCTCTTGGACAACAGTCACATCTATTTCTCTAAAGTCAAGAGTCGGCCTCAGAATTGCTGAATTCATTTTCAGCTTTTATTGGAGAAAGGTTGCTGTTAGGAGAATAAGCAAGCCGAATTTCATCTGCTGAGTTTTGAGACTTTAATTTTTCAGATAAAGAGTCCAACAAAAAGCCTTGCTGGCCTCACCCTCCAACTCAATATTCCACTAAACTGTGTAAAATTCTACACTTTGAATTAAATAATTTTCTGTCATTGCTATTTATTTCTCTAGCTACATTACAAACCTCAAATTCACAAGATTAATACCAATAGGTCACACAACACTAGGTAAAATGTCCACTGCCATAGTAATCAATTTAAAAAATGAGATAACAAATCTGAATGCTATTATGATCCTCATATTTATGCTTGTATGAATAAAGTTATTCATTCCAGAATGTTAACAAGATGTCGTTCATGTATCATTAAAACAACATATGTCATGTACATGGCTAAATTATTGAAGTACTTTTAATATTAATAATTTCATACAAATGTTTAGCAAGAATAACCAGTCAAAATTAATTAGTGATCAATTAGGATAGATTATTTCTCTCGACTCTCATTTATTTTCCTAATAATCAACTTGCCTTTTTTTCTAAAATGGGTCAATACGAAATAAGTCCTAGTCATTTCATGCTTCTATTTTTTAATAAGCTGGAACTATTTGAAGAAATTAGTTATTCTCTTGCAAGTTATTAATCCTTATGGATATTATAAATCATGTTTTCATCCCTTAAATTTGATATGCTCATTTTCACTTTAATTATTGTATACTAATATGATAGTACTGCAGTAATTGTATTAGTTCTATGTCTAATACATTTTGTAAAAATTCAATTTATTCTAAAATTAATCATACTTGACTTCACAGTACAAACATCTCTCTCATGGTTAGGAGAAACTCATTTTCAAGATGGTTAGCTGAAAGTATAAAAAGGGGACATTATTTTTTAAAAAATTTTATTTAGTTTGGTTCCCTGATTTGAAGTTTGTGATTCAGTGTTCTTGGTACACAAATCTCCGAATTCAAAAGATCAATAGTCAAACTCCTTTATCTTTCTTTAGCAGAGGATATGGTATTAGTAAGAGTCATATTATCTGCAAGCTATGGTACAGAATATAGATTTGACATATCTGGTGAGAATTAAACCTTTGAATCTCAACTGTGTTGAAGAGATGCTGGGTTCACGACAAGGGGCTCAACTTCTCCCATGGTAACTGTATTTGAGAAGGGTCATTCCCTCTACACATTTGTAGAATTTACCACTTCACTTAGCAATTTCTAACTTACAAATGAATGTTAAGATGGAAAAAAAGTAAAAATAACTGCAGAACAAAGATAAGAAGAATCATTATCCTGAAAACACAACTCTTTTGAAAATTCTACCAACCAATTATTCTTAATGTAAAGTTTATCATTTAATTTAATTGGGGTCAATTCCTTTTTTGCCTACATTACTGAAAAGTAGTAAACTTTTTTCCTAATGGTTTTGACTTCATAGCTTATGCACCTATTCTTAAATTATTTCCATGGACCTTAATACAAATAAGCTAAAAGCAGATAATCTTTCTAAGTGTTTTCTTCCCCTTTTAACTATTTTCCCCATTTAAAAATGGAATCGAAGTCTCTTTGTTTGGATGATAACATAATCTTTTTAGTAGTCCTATAATGGGAAATATGAATTAGAGACTTGGCATGTAATAAAAACAACAGAAGAAGCAACTTATATTTACTTGGTATTTTTGTTTTGTAGTCATGGTGCTTAAAGCTTCGTATATTCTATCTCATTGAATCCTCACAATCCTGAAGCAAGTAAATACAGTAATGGAAAGTATAAAAACTCTGAAGTTTAAAATTTTTGCTCGACTGACAGAGCTAAAATTAACCAACCTGGCTGGAATTTAAACCAGATCTGTTTGTTTCTAGGGCTCACTGCACTATCATTTTGATACAAACAGAATAGAATAGATGTCTTTTATCAAATATCCTTTATCATTATTGGCAAGAACATTAAGACATAGACATGATTTGTCCAAGTTCTTTGCCATTTTATAACAAGAATTGGCTTTCCTCTAGTTTCCAATAACATATCCCTCAATTCTATCCAAAAGGTCATCAGAATATCTTTTACCGTCCATATTTTTACCAATATTCTGATTGAACCCACTTGTGTAGTTTCCTAAGAATACTGAAGCTTACTTTACAACCTTCCTCTTCAGCTGGGCCCTCATCAGGATTGCCCTTAATGGTCCATTCATGGGTGTACAGGCTTTTCCCAGAATGGATCTCCAAATTCTTTTAGCCTCTACTCATTACCAGGTTCTAAAGCCACTTTCATATTTTTAAGTATTTGTTATAGTGACATCCCAATCCTTGGAGTCAAATTTCAGACTTAGTTTGTTCAGACTGTCCTATCAAAATATTTTAGATGGGTGATTTATGAATAACACAAATATACCTCTTACAGTTGTGGAGGCTGGGAAACCTGTGCTCACGGTGCTGGGAGATTTAGTATGCAGTGCTAAGAGTCTCCTCATTAGATGGCATCTTTTCTGTGTCCTCATATGGTGGAAGCAGAAAAGATCTCTTTAACTTCTTTTGTAAGGGCACTAAAACCATTTATGTGTTATCAAGTGCCCTCATAACATAATCGCTCCCCAAAGGCTCCAGCTCTTAATACTGTCACGTGGGATATTAGTTCATATCATATGAAATTTGGAGAGATACCAACATTCAGACCACAAAAATGATATTGACTAAAGATAACAATAAATAAAAAATTTATATTTGGATATTATGATTGCAAATTGAAATCATAAAGCCCTTTAAACACTCACATCTTTTAAAAGGTATAAAATGTTGAGAAAATTCAGATTCACCACAAACTAGGTATGGAAACTATAGTACTTTTCAATCAATCCCTTTGCAATCTCAGAACATTCTGTATTCAATTAAACACTGATGGGAAATGTAACTTCACTCCTTAGTCCTAGGAAAATTGAGTTAATGTACAGACAAGGTAACCACAGGTAAATAACTTTCCAAGTTGAGTTTTTAAATGTCAATTTAAAAATAATTGGAAAATAAGGAATGGGGTTGTGGCTCAGTGGTAGATAGCTTGGCTAACAAGTATGAGACACTGGACTCAATCCTCAACACAACATAAAAATAAAGGGGGGCCTGGGGTTGTGGTTGTTGCTCAGTGGTAGAGTGCTCCCTAACATGCATGAAGCACTGGGTTTGATCCTCAGCACCACATAAAAATAAATTGTGTCCACCTAAAAACTAAAAAAAAAAAAAAAAAAAAAAAAAAAATTAAAAAAAAAA
>NW_025999864.1:4323407-4341153 GCF_001458135.2 Marmota marmota marmota
AAAAAAAAAAAAAAAAAAAAAAAAAAAAAAAAAAAAAAAATTCTAAAAAAAAAATAAAGGTATTGTGTCCACAACTAAAAATAAAAAAATTGGGAAATATTTGAAAGGTGAAATTGAAACAAAATATTTGTGGAAGTTCAGGTTTAGTGGTGAACATTATTTAAAAACTACGGCACTGGGCTCTGTACCAGATTTTGCTCTGTCTGCTTACTAGAAGAAAGGGAGTTAGTAATACTTTTGTAAGTTGATTAATAGAGTCTGTCAGTTTAGATTAAAGCAAATACATTGTGTTTTCCCTGGGCAATTAATTTAGTAATTAATAACTTAAATCACTCGTTTTTAAAAATTAAGCCATTAATAGAGTGATTGCATATGAGCCTAAAACTATCAAAAAAGACATAAATATTTTTAAGTTCTTTGTTATGTATGGCAAATATTAAACACAACCCAGAGTAAAGAGAATAATTCAATAAAGTCCCATAAACCTATCATTTGATTTCAACACTATCAATTTATAGTCAATCTTGTTTTATCTAAGTTGCTTCCCTCCTCCTAGCCTTAGCCATGGATCAATTTGAAGTAAATCCCAAATGACATTTCATTTCTTCTAAAGTATTTCAGTGAGCTCTCTAAAAGATAAAATCTCTTTTAAGGAACATAACCATAATCCCATGATTCCAATAATTCCTTACTATCATCAACCATTCAGCCAGTGAGTTCATAGTTCTCTTATTGTTGTATAATTTTGAACTTTGTATCAGTGTCAAAATATATTCCATACACTGTAGTGAGTTGATGTATTTGTAGAAACAACAGAATTCTATAGAATTTCTCACAGTCTAGATCTTGTTGATTGCATCTTAAATTTTTCTGTCCTCTGCATTTTAATACAGTAATGGTTCTCCACTGGGGGCAATTTTTGCCTGCAGACATTTTTGGTTGTCACAGTGGAGGGAGGTGCTCTTGGCATCTAGTAAGGAGAGGCTGAGGAGGCTACCAGTCATCTTATAATGCACAAGACAAGCCCCTCAAAGAAGAATTATCTGGCCCAAAATGTCAGTGGTGCCAAGGTTGAAAAACCCAGGAGTTTGAATGTTTCCCTCCAAATTTCCAGTTTGTCTAAATATTTTGATCTTCATATTTTAGCACTGATTGCTTTGAATCAATTTTAATTACTTTTTTTAAAAATATTTATTTTTTAGTTATAGTTGGACACAATACCTTTATTTTTATGTGGTGCTGAAGATCCAACCCAGGGCCTTGCATGTGCTAGGCAAGTGCTCAACCGCTGAGCTACAACCCCAGCCCTCAATTTTAATTAGTTTTAACAAATGATTTGAAATATCATTTCAAATGGGTTAAATTATTTGAGTGACTAGGGAGAGATCAAAAGTGCAATAAGAATTAAAAATTTCATTTGTTCCCTAATTAGATTATTTTTTTTATTCACTAAAGTATGATTACACTCAGGAATTTTGATATTCTCAATAAAATTATGCTTGGAGTATGGGGCTTATTTTGTAAACCACTCATTTCAGATTAGTCTGCTGTCCCACTGATGTATGTTTTCTGAACCTATTACAGTAATAGAGAAAAATTTAGTATTTATAAAATTATCTACAAAATTTTGAGCAAATTCACACAAATGGCAATAAATCTGCTTCTCATATGTGCAGCTATAATTAAGTTTGAAAATTAAAAAAAAAAGCCATCTGTCCTGGCTTTTGAAAAAAGCAACATCATCTAAAAGAAAATGGAAAAATTATCTAAGTTGCAAATGGTTCAAGTTTTCAGCAGTTAGTCACTACAGTTCATTATAGTGCATTGTAGTGCATTATGGACACATATGTCAGTAATCTAGTTTGTGTTTTTGTTTATTTTTAAGAAGAAAACTTCTGAGTTTCAACTCTGATGGTCAATTGAGTACAATTTTTATGTCTTTGTGTTCTATGCATCCCTTTAAAAACTATCTTTAAGCTGGGTGTGTGTAATCCAAGGGAGAATGGAGCAGGAGAATTGCAAGTTCAACACCAGCCTCAGCAACTTAGCAAGGTTCTAAGCAACTTTGTGAGACCCTGTCTCAAAATTTTAAAATATATAAAACTACCTGGGGATGTAGTAGCTCAGTGGTAAAGAGCACCACTGGGTTTAATAATCAGTACCAAAAAAAAAAAAAAAAACAAACTTTAAAAGACAAGAAAGTGAACAATGGAATGATGTGTATTTGGAGAATGTGTAGTAGGTAACAGTTTGTTAATCTTGAACTCTAAAAATATTTTTATCACAAAGATTAAAAACAAGATAAAGATGAAGAACCCTATAAAATATTAACTGATATTATTTTGAAATTGTACCAAAGCTCTGTTTTTGAGGTAATGGCTCAGGTAGTCTCTTGGTAAATACATTAATGATACCACTTAACATGCATGAATAATTGGGTCAACCTACAAAAAAATCAAAAGTTTATTCTAAAAATAGATAATTTCTCTAATTACTTATTTGATAATAATATATTCACATATAAAAGTTTGCTTAAAATATTTTAAAGTTTATAGTAAAAATATCTTAAAATAGAATACAGTATTATATATGATTGGCTATAAGGATTAGGAATCCGACTCAAAGTGGTTTAAATAAGTGAACAATTTTTCTTCAAGTACCTAAGGAATCCATGGGAAACCAGTGTGGGAGACACTACTAATGGTTCACCTTCTTCTACTACCACTTATTTCCTTCCAGGAAAAGCCTGCCCCTTTCTGTGGAGGTAGAAAATGATAGATCTTCACCTACTCAGCCTCCTTTGCAGCGAATGTTTGGCACATCATCCAGTCCTGGCCAATGAGACATAAGAAGTCAAATTGGGAATCAGTACAAAAAGCTATTATACTCTACTAGTGAGAGAGAGATCTTGAGGAGAAAGCACTTTTCTTTCCACTCTTTTGGCCAATAGTTGGACAGTAGCTATGGTCAAGACCCCTGATTTGCTCTACTTAATCAGTGCTACAACAAACTACCCCTGAACTCCTTGTGATAATGGGGAAAATAAATGCTTGTTTTTAATGAAATATTTTATTCTTTGTAGCCAAAAACACTCTAACTTTATTGCTGCCTGAGGCACTGTTAGTTTCAGAAGCTTAAGATATATGACCTAATATTTGTCTCTCTATATAAACTCTGTATTCTTCAGCATTGGCTTGGTTATTGGGCTCCAGGTAGCAGCCCCAAGCATGTTCAAACTAATGTCATATTATTGATATAAGTTTCAGTGTAAAGAGAATTTCCTCTGAAAGAGTTCTTAGCACAGTCCTAGGATTTAGTCAAAGTCATCTGACTTGATCTCTACATCTTTCCCTGGAACAGATATATCTCTCTGGCCAGGGCACAAAGTATAATGACGAGGTCTTCTGACTACTGCCAAAGCTAGAGATGGGGGTCCACATATTCAGACCACACAGAGAGTAGAGCAATTTTCCAATGTCATTAATTGGAAAATGCAGCCAGATGCTGTGTAGACAAACAAAACTACTAAATAAACAAAACCCAGATGTTCAATGCAGTAAAAAAAAAAAAAAATGTTGATATGGCCCAAGCAAAGGATGTATAATGAAAAAAAGCAGAATATTTTAAAAAGTGTGTTATTTTTAGGTGTCCATGATAGTAGAGTGTATTTTGACATATTACATGTATATGGAGTATAACTTATTCTAATTAGGATCCCATTCTTGTGGTTGTACAAAATGTGGAGTTTCACTAGTCACGTATTCATATATGAACACAGGAAAGTTATTTTTGATTTATTCTACTGTCTTTCCTATTCCCACCCCTCTCCCTTCCCTTCATTCCCCTTTCCCTAATCCAATGAACTTCTATTCTTCTCTCTCCACCCCTTGTTGTGTGTTAGCATCCACATTTCAGAGAGAACATTCAACCTTTGTTGTTGTTGTTTTTTTTTCAGATTGGCTTATTTTGCTTGGCATGATAGTCTTCAGATACATCCATTTACCAGCGAAAGTCATAAAGTCCTTCTTTTTATGACTGAGTAATATTCCATTATGTATATATACCACATTTTCTGTACCCCTAGATGTTGAGGAGCACCTAGGTTGGTTCCATAGAAAAAGCAGAATCTTGAAAGTTCTATTGACTAAATCTTTTAAAGACAACAGTCATTAAATTCCTCATATATTTTGAGTGTCATGGAAGTGCTGAGGATACAGAAAGTAGGACCCACTTTACTTGCTCTTCTAGTTTAATGAGGAGGTAGATAGAAATCAATGCTCATAGCACAGCAGATAAATTCTATCTGTAATGTGTGTCATTGTTTTGCAAAAGTAAGGAAGAAGAGAACTATCGAAGTCAATGGATAAAACACATTACAATTTAACATTGTTCTCGAAATACCAACCATTGGATTGTTGAACAGAAAGCAAACAAGATGAAAATAAAAGAAAGTAAGGAATAAAAATAGAATAAAGAATAAACAGGGGTGGTTTGGGAAGAATGGACAAGGTGGGCAGGTTTGGAATTTTAAGTTTTCCTAGGTTCTTTATAGATTTAAAATCTGATTAATCTGTTACAACTGTTTGGTACACATATCTTCAATTCATGTGACAAAGACCTAAAAACAAAGTTTTTTTCCAGTTTTTATTTTTTAAAAATTTTTTAATTGATTTAAAAAAATCAAATGATTGAACAACCAATAAAAAAAGAAAAAAATTAAATGACAGCAGAATGCATTACAATCTTATTACACAATTTTTCATATTTCTGGTGTATATAAAGTATGGTGACACCAATTTGTGTCTTCATACATGTACTTTGGATAATGATGTCCATCACATTTCATCATCCTTGCTAACCCCCTACCCCTTCCCTTTCTCCCCCACCCCCCTGCCCTATCTAGAGTTCATCTATTCCTCTCATGCTCCGCCTCCCTACTCCACAGCCTCCTTATATCAGAGAAAAACATTCAGCATTTGTTTTTTTGAGAACTGGCTAACTTCACTTAGCATGGAAAGCAGTATGGAGACTCCTTGGAAATCTGGGAATGGAAGCACCATTTGACCCAGGTATCCCTCTTCTTGGTCTATACCCAAAGTACTTAAAATCAGCATACTACAGGGACATAGTCACATCAATGTTTATAGCAGCACAATTCACAATAGCTAAACTGTGGAGCCAACTTAGATGCCCTTCAGTAGGTGAATGGATAAAAAAAAAAATGTGGCATATATACACAATGGAATTCTACTCAGCAATAAAAGAGAATAAAATCCTGACATTTGCAATTAAATGGATGGTGTTGAAAAACAAAAGTTTTTAATTTTGATCAATCATGACATTATTGTATGATTGACCTGGTTTCCTAAGATTTCAGTTCAGCCACTGAATAGCAGATCATTAAAGTCATCAAATCGTATTTGGAAAAGTTTCTCTAAAATTAACAATTCCTTTTTTAGGGATAACATTTTAGAATTTTCCCCTTAGTAGTTTCACCACGAGGCTCTGTTGATAAAGCAGAATTGGTACTGAGTTTTGTTTCACTGACATATTTTTGATAAAAACCAAATAATTATAAAGCTAAGATTATGTTGGCCTTCCTCTGGGGTTAGGCATTTGATGTTTTAAGTACTCATTCACACTCAGTTACCCACATACTAGAATATATACATATTACATATGTATATATATTATTTTTTTCTTTCTTTTTTTTGGTACTTTTTTTTGGAACTCAGGGATGCTTAACCACTGAGCTACATCCTCAGCCCTTTTTTTAAAAAAAAAAAATTTTTTTTTTTTTTGATACAGGGTCTTACAAAGTTGCTTAGTCTGGCTTTGAACTTGCAATCCTCCTGCATCAGCCTCCTGAGCTGCTGTGATTATAGGTATGTGCCACTGCACCTAGCTGCTGAAACATTTTTATGTAATTATTGTGAAAATATGAATCACTCAGCCCTCATTGCACCTACCATAAAGTACTTAGAGTAAATCTCAGAAAGTGAAGGGCAGAAAGTACCCAGAGAGGTTAAAGAGGATAAGAGAGCATTTTCCTGGGGATGGACCCCGTGGGGAGAGGCTGAGGACACGGCAGTCAGATTATTATCCACCTAGGTACCTATTTGTTCTTAAAGGCAAATTTTCAAAAGAAGATGAATTATTTTTAAAAAATATTGTTTGTCTAAGAAATATTGATTTATTTATTCTTCATCTTAATTTTGAATTTGGTCCTACTATCAAAACACTTTTACAAATAACCTCCTCCCTTTTCAAATTCACATTATTCTCAAATTTGTCCTTACGCTCATCTTAACTTGGAATAGATCTGTCTTGATCGACAGCTTCTTGAATTTCATCCTAAGAAAACCTGTTCCTCTATAGAAATCAAGAATATTCTAGTCTTTTCCCAGCTCTGCTCTTTTAACCACTCTAAAACCACATCAGCAGCTATGGGCAATTCTTATGTCTATTAAAGTCAACATTTGAACGTGAGAGAGAAGCTAATGTTGGTGGATAAACTGAATGATTTCAATTTTGAGGCTTAGCATTTTTAGTGTCCCACGTTTCTCATTAGGTTCAAGAAATTACACTCAGGGAAAGAGGCATTTATTATGCTTCAGTTATTCTTTCAGAAATTAGAATGGAAGGAATAAAATGAGCTTTAAAAATATTTGAAAAAACATAGATCTATTCTGTTACTATGGGCCTGTTCATCTCAAAGTTTGATGGTGAATATAAAAGAAAACAACAAGGTCATACATATCAACTGTATGATACATTAATTTGAAAATATTCGTTATGACAAGTAATGAGAGAAACGAAATGCTCTATTTGTTTAAGTGATCTGAAAACTCATTTGGAGGAATAATGGGCTTTCTCTGGGAATCTGACTTAGAAAACTATAAAACAGTGTGCACAGTTTATTTAAAATGTGCCTTTGTATTTGCTTTTATTGGAAAGTTTCAACTTTTTGTAGATGAGCCCAAGCAATTATTTTGAAAGACAGAGTGTTCTTAGGTTACACTGAGCTAATAGGATATTCAACTTGATGTAGTTAGTGAAGTGGAAAACCTAGAACAGGAAAAGAGAAATTACTACAATTTAATATTTAGTGGGATAAAAGAATTCATCTTAATTTACCAATCTTCAACAGAAATGGTTTTCTTCTCTGGATTCCACACCATTAAAGGGAAGTTCTGTTAAGAATCGTCCCTCCATACACCCTAGAAAGTGCTGCTCAGATCTGCTCAGCATAGCCTGTCTCAGCTTCTGCTACTTGCTATTGATGTGGTTGGGCTACATTTGAAGGTAAGACTTTTGGGATGCCACTTGTCATCACATGGGTCTCCCTTCATTGAACCCCTTACAACACAGACATGACTATCCTCTGAGACTTGCAGGGGACTTTCTACAGTTTTTGCCATGACCATGCCTGCAAGCATCTTTGGCAGCAACACCAACATCAGAGGCCTCTCTTAGGTGGATGGAAACATGCTTTTCTGCTTTTGACAAAAAGGCAACTATTAAAACATATATCACCTGTCTTGAGGACTCAGTCCATTGTCCTCTTACTCTGAGAATCAAGAAAGCAAGATATGGAAGGCCATTAGCCTGTGATTATAAATGGAGGCCACTATAATTTTTTGAAACCATCTATCTACTTTTCCAACTAGGTAATAACATGCATGTGATTCAAAATCAAAATGGCATAAAAAATTAAGCAGTGAAAAAAAAAGTCTTCTTTTAACTCATTTCTCAATCAATTCCCTTTCCCAGAAAAAAACAGTTTGTTCATTCACAGTGAATATCTTTGTATGTATATTTCTTCTTTTTCCTTCTCTTTCTCCTTTTCTTCTTCCTCCTACTCATTTTCCTCCTCATCTTCTTCAACTTTTAATGATGCCTTAGTACTCTATTTTGTGGTGCCATCAAAATTTACTTAGTAGTCTCCTATTGATGAGGACTTAAACAGATCAAATTTTTTCAACAAAGATGCAAAAAAAAATTCATTGGTGAAAAACTAGTCTTTGCAACATAAGGGGTTGGAGCAATTATACATCTATAGGCAAAAACAAAACAAAGAGACATCAAAATTTAATATAAAGACTTTAATCAAAAATTAATTCAAAAGATATCACTTGTTTGACTCATTTCACTTAAATGTAAAACACAGCACTCCAAAAATTTTAGAAGAAAACTTAGGTGAAAATCTTCATGATGTGGAATTAGGCAAAGATTGACAGACTTAACACTAAAAGTATAATCCATGAAGAAAAAGATCATAAATTATACTTCATCAAAATTAAATACCACTTTTGCTCTGGGAAAACACCTAAACAAAAGAAAAAAATTACAGTGGATGACACATTTTCAAATCACACACACACAAATCCTACACACACAAAAAAGATATGCATCCACTGTATAAAAATGTCTTGAACCTCAACTATAGGGCAAAAATCTTCTACAACTAAAAACAATGAGCACAAGACTTGAAGAGACACTTCACCAGAGAGAATATGCAGAAGACAAATGTGCATATGAAAAGATCTTCCACATTGTCAATCACATGGGAAATGCCAACCAAAAGTACACCAAGATACCACTTGAAAACTAAAGCTAAAAAAGACAAATATCAGGTCTTATGCCTCTGGAACTCTTCAGTATTCCTGATGGGACAAAGCCTGGTGTAATGCGTGGTATAACCACTTTACAAAACAGTAAATAATGAGGTATCCTAGACATTAGTAACTCCATTTTGGTTCTGGGATTCCATCTTGACCTGAAACCGAAACTTATAAACTGCCAAGAAAAAGAAACTTAAGATACCCTGTTCCCATAACCCCCACAAGGTCCCTAAAACACACACAAAAAACGTTGTTACCAACCGCTGGCACCCAAGGTCAATTCCAGCTTGCCCTTATTCCTTGTCCAAAAGATATATAAGCTTCCATTCAAGTGACACTGGCTGCTGTGCCACCCAACCAAGCAGCCTGGCAGGACATTCCTGTCAATAAACTTTGCTTATGGAGCGTAAGACCCTGTCTCTGAGAGATTTCTTTGAGCGTTCTGTTCCAACAGTAACAGTTTCTTAAAAAGTTAAAAATACACTTATTATTCAGCAATTTCACTGCTAGATATTTGTTCAATTAAGATGAAAAACTATGTTCATGCAGAATCTGTAAGGTCAGGCACCGGTGACCAAAAGGAGGCAGATTAAAAACTGCTGAACAAGGCTTTATTGAGATTAGCTCTTAGGCAAGAAGCTCCAGTCCAACAGAGCGGTCCAGGGAAGTCTCACCCAGGCTCAGCTGGATTGGAACAGGAAGGAAGGGCTTGGGACTGGAAGGGGAGGTTTTTAGGGTCCCTTGTCCTCCTGGGGTTGATTGGGGCATCTTGCTGAGCTCCATGTCCTTCCAGGATTAGTCAGGAGACTCCTTCTGATTGACACATGGTTATAAGGCCCCTGATTGGTTGTTCTTTCGTCTATGGGTTGCCTGGTGCTTTGTTCCCTTAGCCATCAAACCAACCTAACAAAAACCAATACTTACAGCATGATACCTAAAACCTGGGAACAGCTGTAAACAACACTATGGTACAGTCATCCAACAGAATACTCCTCAGTTATAAAAAGAATATAAGTATTGATACATGAAACCACTTGAATGGATATCAAAGACATTGTGTTAAGTGAAAGATTCCAGTTTCAAAATGTATATGCTTCATGATTCCATTTATATGACTTTGTTCAAAAAGAAAAACACTCTAGCGAAGAGGAACACCTCAATGCCAGGGGTCAGGAGTGGAGGAAAATGTGACTATAAAGGGAGAGCCTGTGGAAGTTCTTGGGATGGCAGAACTCTCAACAGCCTGACTTGGCTGGTGTTGAATCTATACTTCTGTTAAAATTCATAGAACTGTACCCCCTCCAAAACGGGATATCATCATAAGTTTATTTTCAAAATGAAATTTAAAATAAAACAGGAAAAAAAAACCCTCAGTGTCCCACATTCCCCTAAAAATAAATAAATGAATAGCCAGGACACATTTTCAAAGGAAGAGCTAGGTGAAAGCACTTCCTCTACTAATATCAAGATTTACTATAAAGTTGCATTAATCAAAATAAAATGACAATTGTCATAAGAATATACAGACCAGTGGAACAGATGAAAGCCCAGAAAAGGATACATGTATATAGGGACATTAAATTTGTGAAAATGTGCTATGGCAGAGCAGTGGAGAAAGGATGGTTACTTAAATAAATGGTGTTGGGAAAGCTTGGGTGTGTGTGAATAAGAAAAGTTAACTACAAATTATACTGTAGATTTAAAGTGACAAAACAATAAGGCAAAATAATAAAGGTAGGGAAAGATCATTTTAAACAAAATAATTAGAAATCCAGATAAGAATATTCATCATGGTAATTTATATAATGGCAAGAGAGTGAAACAATCCAAGTGTTCAATAATCTTTAAATCATAAACAGAATAAATATTATCATGCAAGTAACATTTTCAAATAATATTTAAGAATGTTTATAATGTATAAATAAGTAACAAAAGCATGATCCAAATTATAAAGTTATTTTTTTAAAATAAGAAACATTGGAAATAAATATAGAAAATCCTATCTCTGGTCTATCAGTCAGGTTCCTGACAGGATGTGGTTAGCACACTTAGACTGGGTACTTTGAGGAGCATTTACCAAAAGGATTATTTACAAAGGTGTGGGGAGGATTTAAAGAGAGTGACTGTCAGAACCTGGAATGTGGCCACATAGAGATAGCTCTCTGATGGGAGCTGAGGTCTTTTATGGAGAGATGCTGCCAATTCCTAGAGAGCCCGCTGGGAGTGAACAAGGAGAATAAATCCCTCAACCCTTCTTCCCTCCACACTTCCAGTTTCTTGCTGATGCCTGTCACTGATCACACCCAATAGGAGGCCATGAGGCCAAGTTGCTGGTAAATGCAGCCATACAGGACAGACTCCGAGGACATAAAAAAGGGTAAAGATGAACTGAGCGGAGAGCAGATTTGCAGAGGCAAATGGAAGGTAACTAGTGCATGTGGCGATTCACTTATTGACAATGATGTACTTTTTTTCTGCCTTCAAATTTCAAGAAAGAAAATGCATCTCTTTTAAATTGGAAAGAAAGTGTTGTCAAACCCTGTAAGTATATTCTTAATGACTAAACAGACCATGTTAGGGGCTAAGAGAGTATGTGTATGCAAGGGAGTTAGGGAGGTATACACACCAATTCAGTGTAAGACCCTTTGATATATCACTGGAAACAACTCAATGCCCATAAACAATCAAATGAAAAGAGAATAAAAATATTCCTAAAATGAATCCTATATGGCAATAAATAGAATAAAATCTATTCTCCTTACTTCAGCTTATTAAGTCCTGGCCCTGCCCACTCTACCAACATTATCACTTCCATTCTGCCTTAGCCAACTGACCTTTCTATTCTTCAAATATGCCATTTATTTTATTTTAGAGACTATGATCTAGGCGGTCTGTTGATTTTTTCATTGTATAATGGTTTTTATTATCACTTCTCGCCAGAATGGAAGTTCCCTGAAAGCAGGAATGTGTGAGTCTTGATCACCACTGTTGTCACCTAGGGTACTCACCCAAGCCCACAGTTCCCATTGGTTTAAGGAGTATATGTCTACTACATGTCCATACATACATATGTGCATGTAGGGAATGACCCGGGGAGTGGGGGAGGAGAGAACCATCTCCTGTTTCTAATTTTAAGACCAAACAAGTACAAAACACTTTCAGATCTGTTGTGAAATCTAATGTTGAAATAGTGAGAAGAGGTCATTTAGCACTATATGAAGTCTCAAAAATGGAGTCCCACTTGCCAAGAGTAAATGTTTTCTTTTTTAGAGCATACAATTTCATTTGAAAATCAACTACTCAATGATACCTCAGAATCTAGTTTGTCATACTGTGTTGAGCCCAATTTTCCACCTAATGTAAAGTTACAGATGTTCCATGCATCCTTTGGGCAAGGAACCTGTCCTTTCTCTTGTCTCTCACTCACAGCTCTACTGACTGCTCTCCACAGTGTCATGTATCTACTGCTCAACTGTGCAGCACAGAACCAAGCAGAAGGCTGCTGTGTCCTGATGTTTCATCATCGCTCTGCTAAACACACACCACACACACACACACACACACACACACGTTTAGATTCATAGAAGTGGGCTATTATTACACACAAATCTATAACAAACCAGAGAGAAGGATTGGAGGCTGAGGGATAACCTTTGAAGAACAAAAACAATTCATGGAAGTTCAGAAACCTATTTTAGAATATTTCTTTGAGTCTGATTAATTTCCAGTGGTGATTATTGACCAAGGACTTAAATCTTCATTCTAATCAGCAACAAAATTTAGTGAAAATGTATCTTCTAGCAAGTCTCCTTAAATAATTTTGAAGTTATTCTACTATAACTGTTTTTGTTTTCATGTGACTTCTAATATATTTTTAAGCCTGATGTAGTCATTAGAATTTATTAATGGTTTGCTTCTTAGGAATTCATGTTTAAAGTGTGTAGGAGAGTGTTCTATTGGTTGGATCTTGTTTGCCACAGCAGGGGCATGGGCTGTGGAGAAGGAGCTGCCCACAGTGTACCCCTGGGAGGTGGAGGCTCAGAGAGTCAGTGCAGGGAAGGCAGACAGCTAAGAAATCATCTTGCTCATGGAAGGGCCACCCATATTTAAGGGAGTGGACTGAGATCACTAAGTGTATTGAAGGGGTAGGGCAAAGGTGAAGAGATGGGCAGGCAATAATGTTGGTGGCAGGGAAGTTTTCTAGGTATTTTAATTTTGATTTTCATTTTTATAAAATTGGTTGAAACCAGTGGACGTTTTCTAATGTTTCACTTTCTTAGGTAAAAACATGGCAGCAGACCTGGTCGAGCAATTTCCTTCTCTTCCTTGTCCTCCTTCTCTTCCCCTTCCTGTTAATAGACTTTTTCAATTAGAGAGGGGAGATCCTAGATCATAGGAAAGATGGGCATCTTTAAACCTAAGAGTAAATCATATGACTTCACACTGAAATCAATGTAGTTCAACAATTTTTAATAGATCACCCACAACAAATCAGACTTAGTTTTAAACCTTGGAGATACAGCAATGAACAAAACAGACAAAGCTGCTGTCCTCAAGAAGCTTAAATAGCCAGCCTTCTTTATCTGTGTGTTCCACATCCCTGGGTTTTGTCAACCATGGGTCAAAAATATTTGGAAAAAAAAATTGTGTCTTAATGAGCAGTACAGAATTTTTCCTTGGTATTGTTCCCTAAAAAATACACTATAAGCTATTTATTAGGTATTGTAAGTAATCTAGTGTTGATTTAAAATATTCAGGAAGGTATCTGTAGGTTATAGGCAAATACCACACCATTTTATTGAGGGACTTGAGTGTCCACAGATTTTGGTATGGAGGCATGGTCCCCAAATCAGTTGCTGGATACTAAGGGACAACCATATTCTACTGGGAAGAGACCAACGGTAATTAAATGCAAAAGCAATAGACTATACCCCATAGTGAGCTGGGGAGAACTACTAAGCAAGATTAGACAGGAAGTAATAGGTTGAGCGGTCATTGATGGTAGTTATTTTACAGAGAATGGTTAGTGATGGCCTCATGAGAAGGGAATGAATCATGTCTGCACTAGAAGGCCACAGTACAGAAGCATTGAGAAGAAGGCAGGCAGTGTCCAAAGAACAGGAAATAGGCAAAGACATTTGGCATAGAGAAGGGGAGAGAAATAGACACCGTCAAACAGGGAACAGAGAAGCAGAATGGGAGGAGATCTGAGTAAGGCCTCATGGGTTTTCCCTTTTACCCTCAGTGCTATGGAAAAATGATGGAGGGTTTGAATGAGGCATGGAATGATTTGGAATTTGTTTTAAAAATAATTCTGTAGCTATGGTGTTGCGCCCTGGTCAGTGGTTGAGATAAGATTGCATTAAGAAGGCTACTGTGGAAGGCTTTTGTTGTCAAGTTAAAAAAAAAAAACAAGAAAGAAACACTAAACATTATGGATTGAAGGCCCTTCCTGTCAGAAACTTAAATGAGGTACTTAGAACTGCAGCAGCTATCTTGCTAATGTGAGGCACCATCACTCCATGGGTGGTACAGTAGAAATATAGCTGGGGGCTTTGATGATGTCACTGAACTTTCATGGCATCCTTTGCTACCTACTTCCAAACATTTTTGTAGACCTATTCTAGTGGGTTATTGTTCCTTACAATTGTATGCATTCCAAACTGAACTAACATTGAAAACTTTTTAAAAAATGACTGTTATACACTTGAAATGACAATTAAGTAATAAAAAGTATGGGAAAGACATACTCTCAAAATAAAAGATACAAGGGGCTGGGATTGTGGCTCAGTGGTAGAGCACTCGCCTAGCACGTGCAAGGCCCAGGATTCGATCCTCAGCACCACATAAAAATAAATAAAATAAAGATATTGTGTCCAACTACAACTAAAAAATAAATTAAAAAAATAAAAATAAAAGACAAATCTTTAAGTGGAATCAGTTTCATTTTATAAAAATATTATCGTTGGATTCTACTTGTTTCCTTGGTGAATAGGAAAAAGCTTTATCATAGATTAAGTTCTAAAGTGTAAAACTAGCACCATGGGACACTTTCAGCAAACAACGTTCTTAATAGTAGTTACAATCTTGATGTACCTTCTTAGGGTTTGGGAACATTTGAAGGTTGGGTTACCTTATGTCAGGACTGACTCAAGATAGTCCTGGTTTATGCTTGCCTCTTAGATTTTTGTCATTTTTGTAGTTGTATTCTAAAAACTGACATTTAAAAGGCATATGTATTACATTAATTTAAAAGCATTTACCTTGAAAATACACACACAGAGAGAGTAAATTGAATAAAATCTTTTTGAAATGATATACAAGAACTGAAAAGAGTTTTTCTTTGGTAACAGGACCTCTTTGGGGGAAGAGATATATTTTATATGTCATTTGTCTGAGGTTTGAATTTTTTTACTTTCAAATTTTAAAAAAGGCTAAAAATAACTAAAGAAAGCATCTAGAAAATAGCAAAAAAGATTCTAATTTTTTTTCCTATGTAGGAAGTCAATTGCAGAAGAAAATATCAGATTTCATTGGAAACAACATTTGGGTGAGATAAACGGCTAATATATGAGGGTAAATATCTCCTTAGTGACTCTCAGAGTGGTCAACTTGTAAAGGTAGGTCCTGGGTGTCTGGTGCTAGAGATGGTTGTGGCATTTGCTCAATGACACCTCCTCCTCAGGGTGATCATGATTTTTGATACTACTGTAGCTTAGAAACGGAGAACAGAATGGCAACAATTTCTGTAATGTTCAACAAATACTTAACAAACCTCTATGCAGGAGGTGCTGGGCTGGGCTCTGGGTAACTAAACTGACCTTCTCCTTGCCCTGTGGACTTTCAATCTAGTTAGAAAGAAAGGCACCAAACAAACATACACCCATGTATGGAATTATAAATTCTAATATTGTGAATCAAGTGGAAAGAAAAGGCCCAGTGTTAGAGAACATGTGAATGAATGACACCACATAATACCATTTATTTTGCTTGAAAGCTTTATTTTCTCCTACTTTGAGGTAGGTAGCATCCAGGAAAGGAAAGGAGACAGGACTTGGCAAGAGTTGAGTCCTGATTTCAGCACACAGTAATACCACGGCTGTAAAAGTGACAAATACCTAATTTTCCATTTGACCTTCTTCACTCTTCAGGCTGTTATGAAAAACAAAACAAAGCTAATCAATATAAGCCAAATGCTGTGAAATCCTGTTTATTATCTAGTTCCTCAATGGACATTGATTGAGCACCATCTTTGGGCTGCACTCCTTTGTGAGGAGCTTGATAAATAAAGCTTCAAGAAATAAAGCTTCAGGCTGTAGTCACAAAGAGTTCACCTCTGACTGGGGAGATAAATAAGTATATGTAAGGATGTATGTGTAAATTTTTTAAGGATGCTTTTTAGACAAATGGAAATAAAAATCTCACATTAAAGATTGATTTTAAAAGCTTTTCCCAAGCATTACCAAAGACCTAGCTTAGTATTTGTCATCATTTATATCTATTATTGTAGATAATGAAAATAAATGTTTATATTAGTGATGCTATTAGGCCATTTGAATCACCAAAGATTAACTAATCATCAGAATAAATTTGTGTGAGATATTTTTGTTTATATTTTATAGATGTGAAAGCCAATAATTCATATATAATAAAAATGATCACTCTGGAGTTTTAGTCTGCTGTTACACATCGTTCTCTGATGACAATGCTAGATGAATGAGTTTCCTCTACTAAAAAAGAAAAACAATTTTTGGTTTAAATTGCGGATCATAAAAAGTAAAGAGTTTGTGGAGGAATTGAAGATGATTTTACCCAAACTATAGTTTTTAAAGAAGAGAATGACTTGAAAGAATTGCTTCTACAGCTGGAATTTCTTAAGAGTTGAAGAAGAACCTTTATCTATTTAAATTAAAATGAAAATAGAAAGTTTAAAATATCCCCTTTTGCACCTTTAAAAATAAAATACTCCAATGTGTTAACTCAGTCATTAAGAGTTATTTGGCTCACAAATTCTAGAATTGATTTGCCTGAAGGGATTGAATTTTTATGATTGAACTGATGAAATATTTTTACTTGTTATTTCTATAGCTACAGATGCTCAGAGATCACCCACGTCCACATATCCTCTCAAGTGGCCTATTTCTTTTTTGAAATATATCTCTCATTCCTGCTTGTGTTTAGTTTGATCTTTTTATGGAGTGTTATATAAAATGCTACCTGAAAAGTATAGTACTTTTGCAAAAAATTCTAGCAATATTCTCAGACAAAATTGAATAAACAACATAACTTTAAAATGCACTTTGGCGATTTCATAGGAATTTTAAAAGTCTATATTGCCTTTCTCTTTTATATGCATGACCCTACTCTGCTTAATGCGGACCTAATTATTCATGTTCTGGATTATTCTAGTTTCCTTCTTCTTTTCTTTCCCCTAGTTATAACTTGACTTCTGTTTTCAGCAAGAGACTAAGTGAAATGACTTTTGACATTTTCTTTATTGATAATTCTTGTTAAGAGTAAGACAGGGAGAAGCTAATATCACTAACAAAAAGAAAACTCATGAATTATTGATTGGCAATTACTTCCTGTTCAGGTATAACCCTGATGAGACCCACCATGTTCAACACCACATCACCAGAACCTGGTGTGGAGACTGGTACCTGAGAGGTACTTAGTAAATATTGGTTGGATAAATTTATCCAGCTCACTCTCCGGTAATACTAATATGAATAACATAGACTGTTTGTACAAAAACATGGCAAAATCCTGCAAAAGGAATCATGGAACCTGGTTGGCTAATAAGTAGATTATAACATTGAGCAAAATGCTTTGTTTATCAGGTCATGGCTTTTTAATTGCACAATGAAGAACTTGGACTAGATCACTATTTTGAGAGCTTTTTTGTTTGTTAGTTTTTGTTTTTAGTAGTGGAATTTTTTTTTTTCAAAAGATATCTTAAGTGGAATACCAACATTCTTTATATGACTACTGAAAGTAGAACACTTTTAGTTTAAGCCAACCCCCAACACCCCCACCCTTGGCTCCCACTTACCTATTCTACCCACACTGCTTCCTTTCCCAGGATGAGCTTTGAGTCACCTATTTTTGCGGGGGGGGGGGGC
>NW_025999864.1:4341171-4351934 GCF_001458135.2 Marmota marmota marmota
TTTTGGGGGGGGGGGGGGGCAGCAAATGGACTCATTTATTTTTCTGATTCGATTTCAAAAATTTCCTGATCAACATGAAAAGATGTTGTGAAGAAAGAACACAGTTCTCAGTGACCTCTGGAAGCAGGCTCTGTCCCTGCATTACTGTGTGACTCTGGTTCAGTTTCTTGTCTGTCAAGTAGACTAGCTTGCTTCAGAGTGGCATCCTGCAATCAGTCAATCAGTGTCTACCGAACTAATGATGCAGTTGCCTGTGGTTATCTACTACTATAAAATTAAATTTCTGAAACTTGTTGATTTGAAATTTAACATCTCATGATTTTGTGGGTCAGTAAGTTTCCATGGAAGATTTTTCTGTTTGCTTGATGGAATATAGCTGGAAAATGGGCTGGTCTAGATGGTCTAAGTCAGCTTCACTTACAAGTCTGTCTCCTGGCTGGGAGAGACTGGACTCTGCTGGGATTTGTAATAGGAGTGCCTCCCTCAGGCTTTTCCAGCATGACAAACTCATGGGAGTCAGATCTTATACAGTAGCTAATGGATCCAAGAATGTTCCAACAAATAAGGCAGAAGCTGTTTGGCCATTTATGACCTGGCTTTGGAAAGCATGTCACATCCCTTCTGCCATGCTCAATTTGTCTAAGCTGTCACAAGCTTTTCAAATTCAAAAGACGCCCCCCACCCCGCAACACCTCTCAGTGGGGCAAGTACAAAAGAATTTGCAGCCATGTTTTCAGACTGCCATAGTTATTATTCAGTGCATGTGTTATTACTGCACATGTCAAGGAATATTGGTAGGAGCAAGTGCATTTCTCTCTACTGTCATAGGAAAAAAAGATTGTAAAAGATTCCACAATTTCTTGGAAATTTTATGTTGGAGTTAAGTATATCAAAAGTATACTTTTGTAGTAAGTACATCTTAGTAAGGATGTACTAAACCACTGCAGCATTATTTAGATAACAGAAGCGAGCATGCTCATTTGGAGGGGTGCTTTTGGAATGACTAACTGTTCCTGGCATGTAGTTTTTATTATGCAACTAGAACTATATATATAGCATCCCAGTTACATCAGAAACAAATAAGTTAAAACTAGAATGTTTGCTGTCTGGAGAAACAGAGAATGCACTTTTGGACAGAGCTCATTCTTTTTTAAAAAACATACTATTATGTGGAAAAGAATTTGAAAATGTTTAAGAAGACCTGGTAGGCATGGTGGCCTAGCAGGTTGTCCTGATCCCAGAGATTCAGGAGGCTGAGACAAAAGGATTTGAAGTCAACCTTGGCAACTTAGTGAGATCCTGTCTCAAATAAAAAGGAATGTGGATATAACTCAGTGTTAGAGTGCACCTGGGCTCAATCCCCATCCCAGTATGGCAAAAAAGAAGGAGAAGGAGAAAGAGAAGTGTTTAGGAGGCTAAATTTCTTAATTTAGGTACTTATTTAATTTATTGTCCTTGGTAATGATAAGTATACTTGGCCTGCCTTTTTCTCCATTGAAAAGTAACAGGGAGTCTTGGGGGATACACTTCAGGGATCATCTTTTTGTGTTGCCTCCAAATGGCTTAGTCTACTGAGTCTTAATTTTTGCTCCCCCACACTTTTGGTTTACTGCTTCTCACATGGTTTCTCAAGATTCAACCCATATTTGTGCCTTTTTAGCTGAGATTTTGACCTTGTTATCTCTTGGCATCTTGAGTTTTTAGTATATATTTCATACTCACCCTGTTCATTTTTCCCGTCCAGCCCATATAGATAATAGATAACTTACAAATCTACTGATTGGTTGCTCTTGGACCTGTTACTCATCTCTTAGCCAATCAGTCACAGTGGAGGGAGGAGCCATGTAGTAAAACAAGGTCTCCCCACCTTCCTGGTAGCTAAACTTTGTGGATGGGGCTGTTTCCCTGACAACAGGGTATGTTCAGAGAAGAAATGCTAACATTCCCAATGTACAGAATCATAACGTTTTTTTCCATGTCATTTAATAGTCCCATATAATTATTAAACTATAGCCATTTATCATATTCCATAATTTATATTATGAATTCCTATTGCTGGAAACAGGTTGTCTTAAAAATTATTTTGATAATACACAACACTCCAATGAAAATAAAAAAAAAAGGTATGCTGTAAGGGTTAAAAACAGGGTTGGTTTCATGGTATAGGATCTGTGGCCAGGGTCACTGTATTCAGAAGGGACCTGTGCTTGGTTTGATGCTGCATTGTAGCTGTCTTGAAAATCATCATAATAGTTTTTTTTTTTTTTAATTTTAACAAGCTGTTCCAAATTTTTATTTTTCACTGGAAAGCCCCCAAATTATGTAGGAGGTCCTGGTTAGAGAAGATCCACAATAAGGAAGAAAGAATGAAGTCAGTAATGAACTTTGAAGGGAGGTCAAGGAATTAATCAGAATCTGAGAAATATGCATGTATAGAAAATGTCGATGTCTTCACTGATGTGTTTTTTTTTTTGGTCCTCTTTTGTGTCCTGTGGCTCTCCCAATCTCCCTGGTGCAGCTTCTCTGATGAGAATGCAGAAAAAGGAAGAACAAGCTCTCAATTCTCTGCCCTGGAGTCTTAAAATAGGCCTTTGTAAACAATTACCTTGAAGAAAAAGGTATTTCACATTGCAAGAGCCTGGATCCTGAAGGTTTCATAACAGAGTAACAGTTTTGGAACAAAATGTGCTGAGTTCAAGACGGTTTTTGTGCTCCTTGATTACCATCTCTTTAAGAAAGACACCACAGACTAACACTTAACACTTGTGTCTTCTTGAAAGGGACCCTGTGCCTTGATCCCCACTGCTAAGACTGGTCTTCCAGAAAGCTTTGGGTTTCCAGCAGTGGCGAAGAGCTGAGTCTCACTTCCAGCTTGGAGCTAGGAAGCTTACCAAGCACCATAGGTCCCCTCCTGACAGTGTGATGGAGGATAGAAGAGAAATGGCAGAAGGGATGAAGACTGAACAGAGGAGCCAGAGGCACTCTTACATGGGCCCTGAAACCCAGAAGGACTCGGGGAGGAACAGAATGCTTTCTGAAAGACCACGCCATGGGCATTGATAAAAAGCTGACCTAAGAATCTCTGTGGTCAGGAATGCAAGTGATCTGTATGTATTCATGCCCCCCACCCCAGGCTAGGTGGGAAGGAGGTTATCTCAGAGGATGCAAGCAAGGACAGACAGGCACCAAGGACCAGAGCCCTCCCTGTGACCAGTAAACAGACTGAATCTCCCAGATCAGGCACAACGATGGGCCAGGGCAGTGTAGACTTAATATTATATATTAGGGTAATGGGACACATAATAGTAATTGTCAGTTGCAAATATTTTTTTTTTTACAAAAATTTGAAACTTGTGCCGTGTTCAGAGATTCTTATCTACTACACATATTTTCATGGGTACAAATATCTGAGTTCACATTATGTCCTTAAAACTCATCAGACACCTGAAAAACAATCTTGACTTAAGAACAAATACTCCTCTGTTCTTTTAAGTGTTTTCACATTTCATTAATAGTATCACTGGAGTCTGGTTCCTAAGTTACTGAGATAAACATCTCAGACATGGACATTTTTCACATCCTGTTCACATTTTTCCAGGCGTGATTTCTCTGCCTTGGCATACATTAGCAGAAGAGCCCTCTTTTCAAACAAAATATGAAAAAAAGTCAGTATGCAGACAGGAGTGGTGCCTTGGTGGGAAGTTAGTTTCCCCTTATTCACTGTCTCCACCCACCTCCTGATGTGACCCAGAACACATTCCTTTTATAAGCCCCATGTACAAGCTTGCTCAGAGGGCCACAGTCTTGATGGTGTCATGAAGAAGAAAAGAAATGGCAACAGCTCACAATTCAGTTCCCACATATGCAAAGTGAGTAGGATGGACCAGCCTGGTGTCATAAGAGTCATTAGCATCTTCCAAGTAGCTTTCAGGATATCTATTCTTGACCCTTCTACTTCCCTTGTCCCCTGCTGAGATTAATCTGGAGTGGGAGCCCAGGAATCTGCATTTTATAAAGGCAACCCCTCTACCAGCAGTTAGTTTAAGGTACACAGAGGTGAATCTTTGAGGACTGCTATCAACAATAAAATTCCATGAACAGGATTTTGGGAGAAGAAACAACTTCTTACTTTTTAACCAGATCTTTAAGTGGTTGCAATAATTAGCTGGTTTATCTTAATTTGATGATCTGATTGGAACAAACTCCAGAGGTAGGAGAGTCCTTTGGGGATGTTACTTAAAACAACATATTTTCAATTTCAGTGGTATTAAATTAGACAGTGAAGCAGAACAAATTCTACTCTCCTAAGAAAGCAAGACTTTCTCTAGCAAAAAATAAAGAAATAAATAAAAAGTCCTTGAAATAGTTATTTGTTCTCGTGTCTTTGGAAAATCGTGGCTCATTTCCAGGTAGGCATAGAAAAACGATAATTATATTCATGTAAATGTCAATATTGCCTTCAGGAGGTAGGGATGTTAAAAACAGTGTTTGAAAATTTTGGAACCTAGTTACCATATAATTAAATTAAATCTCAGCTATAATCTTGCTTTCTCTGAGAAGGGTATTATTCTATTTTCGTTAAATATTTAAAAATTAACTTATAAGGAAATGAAAATCATCATTTTAATCTTGCCTCATATTTGTTTAATAATCTCAAATGATTAATTTTGTAATTAAGGAAATGGAATTGATTTTTTGAAAGTTATCATGTAGTATTCATGGTTGAAGTGTTCAATATTTCATTATGACATTTATCCCTGTTTAATAAAAATTCTTCTGCAATTTTCTAAAACAGCATTCTCAAAATGTGTCCTGTTGCTGCTGCAAGAGGTTAATAGAGGTCACATAGACAAACTATTTTTATATTGAAAGAAGTTTGGGGAACAAGCATACATATATAAAAATTTGGGATTGAATTTCAAATACTACCCTAATTAAAGTCATTAGAAATTCCTTTTATAATAGATGCTTTTACCTCAAGATGTTATAGCCTTAGAATAAAAGAACCATATATATATTTTTTAAAGTTTTAATGTTCTGCCCTCATCTCTTATCAGAAAACACAAAAGGGGGAAATATTGCTTCTGACTCTTGGTTCTGCAGTAGAGATGTCAAGAAATTACATGACAATTCTGAACAGCTCTCTGACTCAGGTAGGTCTAAGTGGTAAGATTCTTTTCAGGATTCCAAAGGGAATGAGCATGGCAAAGATACAATTTAAGGGTGAATGATTGGAAATTGTTATCTTTCATCAGGGTAAAGTCTGACATGTGATATAGTAAACTACACTGTCTAATCTTGTTAGCACAGGCCACATGTTATTTAAATTTACATGCAAAAATTAAAAATTTAGTTTCACAGAAGAGTTATAGTCCAAGTAACTATTGAAATCATTACAGATGAATATTTCTATCATCTAAGTTCTAATGGAAGCACAAGTAGAGAATATTAATCCCAGCTATTAAACCCTAACTCAGGGTATATAGCTTAGTAATATGTACCCATAAGTAATATTTTCCATATCATCTATGATCCAGTGGTAGAGCCATTATATACCGGGGGCTGGATATATAGCTCAGTGTTAGAGTGTTTGCCCAGCATGATGTGTGAGGTCCTGTGTTTGATCCTAACACTGCAAAAGAAGAAGAAGAAGAAGGAGAAGGAGAAGGAGAAGGAGAAAGAAGTTTCTCTTCTCTTATTGGTCTGGGGCCTCCCCCATCCATCTTCACTGAGCTTATTTTTCTTGACAATTAAATTTTAGTTTATATTTCATACAGTACTGTCTCTGGGTCCTATCTTATACCCTACCTCGGTGTTTAGGTACTATTATACTCCTACCTTAGTTATCTATGTAATTTTTCTTGATTTTTCAGGTTAGCTGGGCTCATTTGGTGTTTCTTCCTCTTGCAGGGCATCGATTAGGATCCTCTGTGTAACTGTTGCCCTCTGGGAGCTTGACTTGAGCTGGAAGTCCACGATGGCTCTACTGACAGAGTGGGCATCGCAGCGAAGTTGGCTGTGAGGTAGCTGGGCCACTTTCCTACATTGTAGTCAACCTGGGTTTTGCCTCATGAACAAATAAAAGCAGAAGTTGTCAGACCTCATAAGTGCTGGGCCTAGAACTTGCACAACATAGTTTCCATCACATTCCATATGTAACAACAAATCAGAAGGCACAACGGGAAGGGAAATAGATTTCATGCTTGATGGGAGAAGCAGCCTGCTAATGTAGGGAGAGGGTGAGTATTTGGCAAGCTTCTTCACAGTTTACTACATTTTTTTCTATTTTATCTAATCCCTTTATTTATCAGCTAAGACAGTTCTTAATGACAAATACACACCACAACTGTATAACTAACATATTTAGCAACAAAACACTTTATAATTTCTATGCATAGTAATATGTACCCATAAGTAATATTTTCCACATCATCAAAGAACCAGTGATGAAATCATTATAAAATGCTGTGGTAAGAAAGGTGTAGGGAGGGGAGTGTGAACTGATTTTCTTTTAAATCCTTTCTTTTTAATTCCTTTTTGGAAAGTCACAGTGCATATAAGTGTAGAAAAAAAAATTCTAGTAGTACTAAAGGAAAAGTACTTGTTTTTAAAAGGAATTTGGGCTAGCTTCCCTTCATATTTACCTATGTTGAGATGATTTCTTCACTTTGCTTTGAGGTGCTTTAAAGAAACTTTTAGTCAGGTGTTCCATAATAAGAGAATTATGTGATGCCCACACAAATAACCCAATCAATAAATGGGCAAAAGTAGCAAATAGTCTTTTCTCAAAAGAAGAAACACAAATGGACAATACATGAAAAAATGTTCAACATCCCTAGCAATCAAGGAAATGCAAATCAAAACTACATTGTGATTTCATCTCACCCAAGCTAAAATGGCAATCATCAAGCATAGAAATAATAATAAATGCTGACAAGGATGTGGGAAAAAGATGCACTCATATATTGTTGGTGGGATTTCAAATTAGTACAACCACTTTGGAAAACAGTATGAAGATACTTTGAAAATCTAGGAATGGAACCACCATCTGATTCAGCCATTCCACTTCCTGATATTTATCCAAAAGAAGTAAAATCTTCATACTATAGTGACACATGCATACCAATGCTTATAGCAATATAGTTCACAACATTTAAATTATGGAAGCATCCCAGATGCCTGTCAACAGATAAATGGATTAAAAAAACCTGTGGTATATATTTACATATGGAGTTTTACTCAGTCATAAAGAAGAATAAAATTATGGAATTTGCCAGTAAATGGATAGAACTAGAGAACATCATGCTAAGTGAAATAAGTCAGATGCAGAAATTCAAGGGTCAAATGTTTTATCTCATATGTGGAAGCTAGAGCAAAACAAGGGGAAAATCGTGGGAGACTCCATGAAAATAGAAGGTAGGTCAATGGAGTAGAGGAAGAGGATTAAGGAAGAAGGAGGAGGACTGAAAAAATAAGGCACTGCAGAAAGAAAATGATGAAATTATGATGTATACATATATAAATATACCACAGTGAATTTCACCTTTGTGTATGCCTAGAAAGCACCAATTAAAAATAAATAAATAAATAAATAGATAGATAAATAAATAAATAAAAGACCAGTAGAGTATAGGAAAGAGAATAGGGAGAGGAAGGAAGAGAGGGAAAGAGGAAGTACCAGGTACTGAAATGGAGTAAATTATATTCAATGCATGTATAATTATGCTAGAATGAACCCCACTATTATATATAACACACTAATAAAAACAAAAGGAGTGTGTGATGCTAAAACTCATTCATTATTTAAGAATGCAATGAAAAACCAAGGTACCATAGTGTACAAATTATATTTTTGACAAGTAGAATGAGAGAGGGAGGGAGATTGTGTGTCTATGTATGTGTGTGTGTAGTCAGAGTAATAGAAATGTATACAAGTATAAACTTAAATAACTATTTAGAGGACACTTTGACACATTTAATCAAAATTTAAAAGCATGTTATTTAAGTCAGCATTTCCAATTTCAGGAATTCACCCCCCATTCCAATAAATCCTTACTATAACCCTCCTTTTAACACATTCTATTGTAATTTTTCATCTCTTGAGGGAAAAAATATCAAATTGTTATCTAACACTTGTACGTAAGTCATATCAAGATCTGCATGGGCCTTTCTTAGAAAAAAATCTATTTCATTATTACCACAAATTGAACATGTAAGGATTGCAAAGTTTATGAAAAATCTCTATTCAAAAAGCCTTCCAGCACGCTCTTAAAAACACTTTAACAAATTAGCAAGAGGAACTTATCTGTGGAACTATTCTCAAAGGGACACTTGACAATGATTTGTACCTTAATCAAAAGAGCCCGAATACTCTCCTTTGAAGATGTCACTCACCCATGATCCTCTTGATAAAACTTGGCAAGTCCAGAGAACTCAGATATTTAAAACGTTCTGAGTACTCACAGTGAACTGAGCCAATGCAGTAATGTTTGAATACAGGATGATGTTGCTCCCAGTAGAGAATAAAGAAGTTGTACAATAACTTTTTTTAACTGGTTTCTCTGTGTCTTGGATCCCTGAAATTTCTACCCCATTACTTATAATCACAATTAGAACTTTCTTAGGAATTTGATCCTCGATTTCGCCATCACCTTATTGAATGTGATCATTGTAGTACTATTTGTAATTTGAAAAAGGGAGATAACACTAACCCCAACGGAAATGTTGAAAATTTGAACTATATCAAAAGTAGAAGTCAAAAAAGTGGTTTAGGGAAGTGGGTGGAAGTTTAGAAGGAATAGAAGGGAAAATTCTGTAGAGTGCTGGTAATGTTCTGTCTTTTGATTTGGTTAGTACTTCTGTTAGTATCCTCACTTTGTGCTAGTTCATCAATTCATACATTTATGTATTTTACTCTTTTCTGTATATATATATATATATATATATATATATATATATATAATTTAACAAATATTATTGCAAAATATAAGATACTTAGAAAGAAATCTAACAAAAATATGCAATTTTTAAGGACAGAACTGCAATGAAAAGTACAAAGAAGACATAGAAAGCTATACGATATTAATAGATTGAAGGATCCAATATGGTGATGATGTAAAGGTATTTATGGATTCATTCTAAAAATTTTTATGGAGAAATGATGAGTCCAGACACTGGGTTTGTGTTTTATTTTTATTTGCCTTTTTAATTTTTTTTTTTTACTTTTTCCATTGTGGTAAAATACACACATAAAATTTACCATTTTAACCATTTTAAACTGTATAATTTGGTGGCATTTATTACTTTCACAATCAAGTATCAAGTATCACCACTGTTTGTTCCAGAACATTATCATCGCCCAAAAAGGAAACCCCATATCCGTTAACTAGTCATTCTCCATGCTCCTCTATCCCCAGTCACTGGCAACCACTTATCTGCTTTTGATCTGTGTGAATAGGACTACCTGCATGTTAAGTATATGGAATCAAATAGTTTGTGGAATTTGTGTCTGATTTCCATCACTTATGTATAATATTTCCAAGTTCACCCATGTTGTAACATGTTCCAAAACTTTGTTACTTCTTATGGCTAAGCAATATTCCATTGTAGAGGTGTCCTATGTTTATTTATCCAGTCATTATTTCCTGAGTTGGTTCTACTATTTTGCTACTGGGGTCAGTGCTGCTATAAATGTTCTTCTAAGAATTTTTGTTTGAACACACATTTTCAATTCTTTTGAGCATGTATTTAGTAGTAAAGTTGCTGAATCATATGGTAAGTCTGTTTTGACTTAGCAAAGAAGTGCCACACTCTTTTTCACAGTGGCTACTAGCAATATAAGAGGGGTTCAATATCTCTACATCCCCGTTGATCTTTATTTTCTTTCATTCTTTTTACTTGAAAACATTCTAGCCATGCTAGGAGGAATGGTGATATCTCATTATGTCATTGTGGTTTTGATTTGTGTTTCCGTAATGATTAGTGATAGTGAGCTTCTTTTCAGGTGCTTGTTGACCATTTGTATTTCTTGTTTGGAGAAATGCCTATTAAAGTTCTTTTGCCATTTTTAAATGATTCTCTTTGTTGTTGAATTATAAGGCTTTTTCTTTTTTATTTGTTCTTTTTAAATATGCATGACAGTAGAGTGTATTTTGACATATTATACATCTATGGAGTATAATGTATTCTAATTAGGATGCCATTCTTGGTGTTGTACATGATGTGGAATTTCACTGGTGGTGTATTCATATATGAACATAGAAAATTATATCTGATTAATTCTACTTCTTTCCTAATCCCATCCCCACTCCCTTTCCTTTATTTTCCTTTGTCTAATCCAATGAACTTCCATTCTTCCACTCACTTATTTGTGTTAGCATCCACATATCAGACAGAACATTTGGCCTTTGGTTTTGAGGGATTGGCTTATTTCTCTTAGCAAGATAGTCTTCAGTTCCATCCATTTACGAGCAAATGCCATAATTTTATTCTTCTTTTTTTTTTTTTTGTTTTCTAACTCTTTTTTTTTATTTTTTATTTTTTAATTTTTTATTGTTGGCTGTTCAAAACATTACATAGTTCTTGATATATCATATTTCACACTTTGATTCAAGTGAGTTATGAGCTCCCATTTTTACCCCATATACAGATTGCAGAATCACATCAGTTACACATCCATTGATTTACATATTGCCATACTAGTGTCTGTTGTGTTCTGCTGCCTTTCCTATCCTCTACTATCCCCCCTCCCCTCCCCTCCCCTC